>NC_067220.1:13565626-13773126 GCF_019924925.1 Ctenopharyngodon idella | reverse complement strand
GCTTAGTAAATAATGAACTAGCAGGTCACAGTGACTCATGAGAGGCAGATGTACTGCTTCCAACAGATTTACTGCTACAGTTTGTTAGTTTGCATCAGCTGTTTTCTTTGCAGAGTGATTTCAACAATAATTCAGTTATCTAATAAGAATTATCTGTTTGTTGACCTACAGAAGACGAGAGGAATGTTGCAGAAACCTGTCATTTTGCGATGACGAGTAAAACAATGATCATATTTATTGGATTTCATATGTATTTATTATAATTTATGCTATATGTGTGTTAGATATCCTGCAGTATTATCTGAAGTGCAGCATGGGACAGACCAACCCATTTCAGCAGGTACTTAATTACTCTCTCTCTCTCTCTCTTTCGCATTATCCCTCTTGTTCTCTTTCATGACTTATAAATTATTCTTCTGATTTGCAGAAACTCTCTGGGAGCCATAAAGCTCTTGTGGAGATGCAGGATGATGTTTCTGAGCTCTTACGTTCAGCTATCAGAGAATTCCCCAAGACAAAGGTGTGTGATTGCGGATGTCTTTAAGAGTAAAACTGAGCATGGCTTTACTCAGTATCTGGATGTTTATCTGTTTATGTTCTTTGTCTCTCTCTGGGTTATCAGAGTAACCTGGAGGAGATGCAGGCGGTGTTAAACTCCACTGAAGTCAGCCTCCACCACCTCACTGCCCTGGTCGATTGCCGGAGCCTGCACATGGTATGTGTGTTTTGTGTAGAGCTTTTTTATGGCTCATCTCGGTTAAGATGGAAAATTATAGAAAAATAAATAATTTTTGTTTACTTGTCTTACAAAAAACTTTATAAGAAGCACAATTTTATATTTATTTATTTATTTTACTACTATTAGCTTTTGTTTCACTATTATTTTTTGTTTTGTTTTGTTTTTGTTTAGGTAATCATAGTTATTGTAAATGTGACTTTTATGATGGATTTTAATAGTATAAAATTGAAAATATGGGTCTGGGACAAGGGTAAAACAAAGCCAGTACATAAAATGCTTTTTGAAATATAGCAAAAATAAATGATTTTTTTTTTTTTGAGAGAGAGAGAGAGAGAGAGAGAGAGAGAGAGAGAAATTAATAATTTTATTCAGCAAGGACACATTCAGTTGTTCAAAAGTGACAGTAAATTCATTTATTCCATTTAAAATAAATGCTGTTCTTTTAAACTTTCTATTCTTCAAAGATTCCTGAAAACCAAATCAGAATATTAGAATGATTTCTGAAAGATCATGTGATGCTGAAAACTGGATTAATGACTACTGAAAATTCAACTTTGCCTTTTATAAATATATTCAAATAGAAAAGAGTTAATTTAAATGGTAACATTTTACAATATTACCGTTATTTACAGCATTTTTGATTAAATAAATGCTTTTGTGAGCTTAAAAGACCTTTTTCAAAACCATTAAAAAACCTTGCCGACCCTAAACTTTTGAACGGTAGTGTATAAGTAAAAGAAAGTTTGTCTGTTATTTTTAAAGGGATAGTTCCCCCAAAAATGAAAATTCTATCTACTCACTCTCCAGTCGTTCCAAATCTGTAAGACTTTCATTCATCTTCGGAACACAAATGAAGATATTTTTAATAAAATCTGAGTGATTTCTGTCCCTCCATTGACAGTCTACACAACTACCATTTTGAAGCTACAAAAGGTTCATAAAGAGATCGTAAAACTAATCTACATGAATCGAGTTGTTTAGTCCAAACTTTCTGAAGAGACACATCGTTTATATGCTAAACAGATTGAAATTAGGCTTTTATTCACATATAAATATTCATCAACGCACACATCAGTTGCGGTAAATGGAAGCTCAAGCATGTTCGCTTGACATGGGAGAACCAATGAGGTTCATATTTAGCACGTTTGAGCTTCCGCAAGAACCAATGAGGTTTGTTCTCGCGCGTCAAGCAAGTTCGGTTGAGCTTCTGTTTATGTTCGCTGATCAATGTTTATATGTGAATAAAAGCCTAAATTTAGCCTGTTCATCATATAAAGTGATCATGTCTCTTCAGAAAATTTGGACTAAACCGCTTTATTCATATGGATTAGTTTTACGATCTCTTTATGAACTTTTTGAAGAGTCAAAGTGGTAGTTGCGTAGCTGTCAATGGAGGGACAGAAATTGCTCAGATTTTATTAAAATGTCTTCATTTGTGTTCGGAAGGTGAACAAAAGTCTTGGAACAGACTTTCGTGGGTTTGGAACAACATGGGGGTGAGTAAATGAAAACAGAATTTTCATTATTAGGTGAACTAACCCTTCAATAAAAATCAAACGCTGGGACATAAGGGACATGTCCGAAGTTGAAGGAATGCCAATATATTGCTTCCCATGATTGTGTTTGTACTTCCTGTACAAATGCATTTGCATGTATGCCACCTTTACAGTGTGCAAAGACTTATAAAACAAGAAAAGACTGTTCATTTGACTCTTCATCTTTTTCTTTGTCTCACAGGATTATGTACAGGCTCTGACTGGACTGTGTTACGATGGAGTCGAGGGGCTGATTTATCTGGTCCTTTTCTCATTCGTCACTGCGCTAATGTTTAGCTCCATCGTTTGCAGTGTGCCTCACACCTGGCAGAGCAAGAGGTGAGAGGGCAAGTGTCAAAAGAGAGGGGGGGAGGGTCCAGGAGGGCAAAGTACCTTGAACGCAGCTAGACAAGGACTTCATTTCATGGACATAGAATTGACTGCCAGTCACGTGTGTTTAATGCTTTTTTTCACAACTGCTCCTTCTGTTTTCACATATTAATCATCTTCTCATGACTGTGTAGTTTCTGTTGTCTTGTCGTTCATTCCTCTTTGTGTCATAGATTTGGAAAACCCACTGCCCCGTAGTATGTGTGAGCGACACACTTGCTTTTGTAGTGCACAATGGGTAACCTAAATATAGCTTGCATATGAAAGAAAAATAGTATATTTTGAAAGGAGTCATTTGAATTAAGGCGATGGAGGTACTTGCTATTTGACTCATGGTGTAGCATCTGTCTGCGTCACTGCTTTCTATGCAAAGGGAAAGAACAAAGAGACCCTATTCCAAATTCTGTGCAAAGGCAGACTGATATTTCTGTGGAAGATGCTGCCCCCCTTTGGGCTATCTTGAAACTGCAAGCAAGGCTGATGTGCATTTGTGAGGAGTATCATCATCATTGAAACTATGTTGGTGATGTGAAACTGTTTATTTGCCTAGATTACACACTTGGCAAGGTGGTTTGAAAAGAGTTACACGAACAAAAGATATCTTGATCAAAGTGGCATCCAAATCTACACCTTCACAGATCCACTTTTTCTTTTTTTTTTATTCCTTTCTTTAAAATGGAATAAAATTTTTTATTCCCCCCCCCCCCCCCCCCCCTTTTTACGTTTCAAATCCGATTCATAGTGGGTGTTTGTTGATTTAATGCATGACTCAGATCACTGAGAGAACGTTCAATGGTTACTGAGGACAATCCATTGGATATGCAATGGACATCCACAGTAGTTTTTGTGATTTTTCTTTTTTTTTTATTCTTTTTTTTTTTTTTTTTTTTAAGTTCCCTTGAATTGATTCTGACTAGCATCATTTTAGTACTTTCACTTCCTCTATGGCTGTAGGATTGTTTTGACTTTTATTTATTTACTTATTTTTTACATTGACTATGCACATGTATTAAAGCAAATACATAAAAAAAATTAAATGGAGATTCTGCCCCATTCCAAAATTACCACAAGTTTTATTGTTTTTTGTCAGTTGTTTGTTTTAGCATCCTGACTGCCAAGTTTACACAGATTGTAAAAATGATTGGTTTGGAATAGATATAATGAGCCTGGTTTTTCCATCAGTTGGCAGATAAACTATTTCCTAATTAGTTCAACCACAACATTCAGTAAGCCATTAAAAATCATGAATATTAAAAGTGGCTTTTAAAATCAAGAGATTTTTAAATCTTAAAATCAAGATTTCATGTACATTTTTTTTAATGTTTTTAAAAGAAATCTCTTATGCTCACTAAGGCTGTATTATTTATTTTTTTCATTTTTTGATTAAAAAAAGGTAAAAACAGTAATATTGTGGAATATTACAATTTAAAATAACTGTTTTCTATTTGAATATTTTGAAAGTTTAAAATGTATTTTAATTTAATTTTTTTTTCTTTTTTTTCCTAAAATATCATGCAATATATCTCCAAAAGCACACAAGATAAAATTTAATCTGAATGCATGTTATTCATATAAAGCATGCAATGATTCTAGCATAAGTTTGTTATTTTTTATTTCTAAAAAACAGGCCTGTATATTCCCTCATAGTCATGAAAATTCACTCTCAACAGCACTTTCCCTTTTGTCATGTAAACCGACAGATTAAACTGGGAAAACGAAAGCATTAAACGTCAATTTGCCAGTACCCATCAGTATGCTATAGAGTCAATATAAAGATGGCATGAAAGTGGTTTTAAAGTGGTCTTCAAGTCTAGTGAGAGGAGAGACTTTTGCCCTGCCCTGCCCTCCCCTCCGACCCAGGGGCACGTGTTTGACCTGTGCTAATTTGTCTGAAGGTCTGAGGAGGAGGATGGCGATGAGACTTCGGCCACACTCGGCCCGCGAGCGCCGCACGATAACCTGTACCGCGTGCACATGCCTAGCCTGTACAGCTGTGGCAGCAGCACCTACGGCAGCGAGGCTAGTCTCCCCGCTGCGGCACACACTGTCAGCAACGCACCAGTCACTGAGTACATGTGAGTGTAGCCACGCTAAACTCATCCTAATGCATGGGCTGGATTTGAAGGACCGTACCGGTATTACAGGTCCTGTAGTATAGGTTCGCAAGCATAGATTACTGCATGGGCTTTGCTGTATTTACTGTAGGTTTTCAGATTTCAGTTGTTAATACTGCATGGGTTTTACTTCTTGATTAAAGTTATTATAAATATAGAGCCCATAAACGACGTGTAGAAACAAACACATTATGGCATGGGAAGTATAAGTACATTAGGGCTGCACGATATTGAAAAAAACTGACATTGCGATAATGTTTTTCTTCGGTATATATTGCGCTATATGAAAAATGTTTCACCAGATGACTTAAATAGCTCGATTTGGAAAGAATTACTCATTCTAGAATGATTGGGGTGATTTTGTATGGAAGTTAAGCTGCATAGCAAACAATAAACAAATTACAAGTGTAGATAAATACAATAGGACAAAGATAAAAATGAAATAAACAGTGCTTTGTTTTTCAGGTATGTCTAACAGTATTCAGGTAAAGAAATTGAATAATCAAATGTAAAATAACACTGAGTAGTATTCACTGTATAAATTAAATATAATTCATCTTTGTTAAAGCTCCAAAAAGTGATTTTCTCTTTGTATTTTGTTGTTTGATTAACATTAATGACTCAGACAGCAGCGGGTATATTAGGCTACTGTCACTTTAAGACCGAACGCACAGATCCAATATAATGATACGCATTTGTTTTCTTTCTCAGGCCCTGTTTACACCTGGTATTAAGATGCGTTTTGGTAGATCGGATCACAAGTGGACGACGCTAAATACAGGTGTAAACAGGGTCTAAAACGTTTTGAGCTCGTCCACTTTCGACCACTTCCAGAGGAAGCTGAAAGCGCATTCGACTGGATTGCTTTCATAGTCTAGATGCTCATGTGGTTGAATGCATTCGAACAACCACAAAAGACAGCCTATTCTTCACCTACTGACCTAATGTGTAAACATTATGGGAAGCGCACTAGCCAGACAGGATTTAAACTTTGTCAGCTGGAGACTCAAGTTTGGTTTGTAGACGAAAAACATACCAAGCACAATGTTCTTGCACCATTCCTGGTTTCAAATACGCACTTACCACGTTCGGTGTGGTCTTGCGGCTGTCAGAGCAGAAACGAAAACCAGTGCTCTATGTATGTTTTTCTGTCGTCTCCGAGTGTGTTCATATGTAAATTGCGCAAACTTATTTTGTCCATTAGATCAAAAGATCTGAAAAAAAAAACCCATACATTTACCTTCCCATAGACCCTACCCTCGAAGAAATCATGACAGAATTGGTCGAAAGTGGACAAAAGTGACAGATTAAAACACCAGGTGTAAACAGGAATGTGTCTCACTCGTCTACTTGTGATCCGATCTACCAAAACATCTTAATGCTATGTATAAACAGGGCCTTAGTTGTTTGTTAATGTAAGCCATTGTGTTTACGAGGATACTCGCAGAAGCGGCCATTTTGACATAATTTTGCGTGTATGTGTCCGTTCAAGCACAAATAGACATAAAGAGAATGGAATTCGGTGTTCGTGTGCTGTCTGCATGGCTCTGTGGGTATAGAAAACAGCGTGCGAGTTCCTAATTGAGTTCTCTTCCATATCTTCTTGGGCTTGAATGTTTAAACTGACAGGACCTAAAACATGTGCAAATAATAAACTTTCGTTGTATGAAAGTTAAACTGCAATTAATCTGAGAATCACGTGCTTTTCGAACCGTGGTGCCTGGTCCATACGGATCAACTACGATCTCTTTACTTGACGTCCTGCAATGTGACTATTGCGGATGCGCACATTGCGATATCAATGCAAAAATTATATATCGTGCAGCCCTAAAGTAGATAATTCAGCTTGTGCAATGAGTTTTACTCTGTGATAGATGATGTTTCACACATCCCAAGCGACATCTATCATGTACCTCTATATATATACTGGATATGACTCAATATAGTGCATAGTGGTATCACTCAATGGCTTTGCGCATTAATCCTACCCTGCAGTTCAAAGCTTTATGTCAGATTTGTAAAATTTAGTGCATCGCGGTGTGGAAATCCCTCCCGTGAAGAGGGAGTCAGAGTAACTGGTGTCTCGTTTGTGACGCAGGAGCCAGAATGCTAACTTTCAGACCCCTCGGTGCGAGAACACGCCACTCATTGGCAGAGAATCCCCCCCGCCGTCAGTAAGTGCACAAGCACATTTACACAAACACACATGTCTGTAGATGTACAGTCGTTATTTAGCGCACTGTCACACATTTAGTTACTCTTTTATTAGATGGCATGGATCTTCCTGCAACCCTGCCCCATGATTGACATAACTGATTTGTAGTTGCCCTAAGTTGTTTAGATAATCCAGAAAACAGGATGTTACAGTGGTAGTATTTATTGCCTGTCTCTTACTGATGAGTTAATATAAATACCAGCTTTGACAACTGTCAAACTTCGATTTTAGCATAGTTATAGTATATTCATGAACACTGTCAACACACACATAAAGAGTCTGGAAGGTCATTTTGGCAGCCTGTATGCGACACTAATTACAAGTCGTCTTTGTATAACCGCCACAAAAAAGTCATCACAAACAACAAGGTGAGATGGCAAAAGCCAAATTTCTGTCATCATTTGCTTAATTTCTTCCTTTAAACTTGAAATGAAAGGTTCTCTTTTCCATACAATAAATGTAAATGCCAATGGGAATGACATGGCCCAAACGTGACAAAAAAGCACTGTAAAAGCTATTTATACAACCAGTGAAGTCTTACGATAGCTTTATGTGAGGAACAGACCTAAATTGTAATTGTTAGATGTAGTGTTGGACAACTGGAGTTTCAAACTTTGATACAATACCTTGAAAAATATTGACATTCAATACCACTTTCAATACCATGGGGAATTATTATTATTATTATTATTGTTAAGAAAGAAATGGATTACTATTGTAATACAACTGCACTGTAAAAAAAAAAAAAAAAAAAAAACTTCATATTAAGAATATTAAAGGGTTAGTTCACCCAAAAATGAAGTTTCTGTCATTAAGTACTCACCCTCATGTCGTTCCAAACCTGCAAGACCTTCGTTCATCTTCGGAACACAAATTAAGATATTTTTGATGAAATCCGAGAGTCTCCTACGCAGTTGATGCAGTGAATGCAGTGCAGAGCTTCCGTGTTTACTTCTGAACGCCGGCTCAGTATTGGCCGGCACTGTTCACATGAGCACCACAACACATACGTGTGATGCTGACGCAGGAGCCGGCCAATACCGAGTCGGCGTTTTGACGTAGAACCCGGAAGCGCTGCACTGTGTTTACTACGTCAACTGTGTAGGAGACTGACAGGGAAGAGAAAAAATAGTTGAATAAAGCCATTATTTTTTTGTTTTTGCGCACAAAAAGTATTCTCGTCGCTTCATAACATTAAGGTTGAACCACTGCAGTCACGTGGACTATTTTAATGATGTCTTTACTACTTCTCTGGACCTTGAATGTGGTAATTTCATTGCTTTCTATGGGAGATAAAAAAAACCTCTCGGATTTCATCAAAAATATCTTAATTTGTGTTCCGAAGATGAATGAAGGTCTTTCAGGTTTGGAATGACATGAGGGTGAGTACTTAATGACAGAAATTTAATTTTTGGGTGAACTAACCCTTTAATTATTTTACTTCACAAACGCAAATGGTTTACAAATGCTTCTCATTGCAAATCTGCGTGAAAGTATGAAATGCCATAATCATGTCCACAAAAATCTGAGAGAAGAGAGAGCGAGTACCAGTGCGAGGTATCAGTGCTGCGGAAAATGAGAATTTCAAATATTCAGAATCCAATTGTAATGAAAAATCTTTATTTTTGATAACACTAGTTAGATGTAAAAAGGGAAGATTCTGTCTGTTCCTCACACAAATCTTTTGTATGACTTCAGAAACTTGGAATATAATGCATGGTTTCTATAGTCTACTTTTAAGGCATTTTTATGGCACATTTTTTGTCATTTTGGTGGTCCATTTCCATTCACATGCATTGTATGAAAAAAGGGCTGCATGAACCTTTTTCGAAATTTCTCCTTTTGTGTTCTATGGAAGAACATTGTATGGGTTTGGAGTAAATGGTGATAGATTATGCATTTTTTTGGGGGGGTTAATCAAAAATGTTAATCAAAAAACTATTCCTTTAAAGCATATTCTGAGATGGCATTAATTTTCTTCTTATTTTTAAGTCAAGGCCCCTCATTGAGTGGAAGTGGGTTTTGCAGTGCTCTACAGAATCCTGGAGTTTGCATGATTGCATGTATAGTCAGTGACGAGACCAGAGAATGCTTCTCCTGGTTCAAGCGTGGTGAATAGGGGAGCATGGTACTCTTTTTGAAGGAACAGCGCAGCTCTTTTAACCAGACTTGGCATGCGAGGGCATCCTTCATCCTCCTATTAGTTTGAGTTCAGAAAACAAGAACACTCCGATTTCTTCTAAATGCCGTTCTCACTCCGTCTTACTTTCTAGGTGTGTGTGTTTTTTTTTTTTTCCTTTTGATTCTGTGTTCATGGGCCCTGGACGTGACGCATGTGTATTCAAACTCCAGACTGGAGAGACCACCCAAGAAACCATGTTTCTTTGAAAGGATCTGATACTCAATAATGTCATGGTCCAGGATGCTGATTTTTGGTGACTGTTCATGCTGGAATTGGAATAGCTGATATATTATGGAATAGTCTCTCCTTCTCTGGATTTTATGATTCAAAATATGCATGAATTTTGTCTCTTTCTCACCCATCTGAAAAACATACCTCATGCATGTCTGTTTTGTAAACTGTCTCACATTATAACCCCAACCCTAAACATTTGTTAATATTCCCCCACATATAGCTGCATTTTCTGTATCTATATGTGTCATTCTCATCCACTGCTGTTTTCTTTTCCTTTTTGTTATAGTGTCCGAATTTCTTCTTTTCTATTGTTTTTCACATTAATTGCACTTTTTTTTTTAATGGAATTTGCACTCAAAAGCCGATCTTAAGGAGAAAAGTATCTTATCGCATAATGTTAATGTGCATCATCACAGTAACTCTTGGCTTTAAAAAACCATCAGGCTGTCCAAATGACTGTCAGTTTGTCTGTAACACATGTGAGTGAGTTAGTGAGAGCGACAGAATGAGGTTCATATTTATATGTGCTTCATGTTTGTAAGACGCTATGGCTATACTCTGTCCTAATGGCCATGTAGACACTGTAACTTTTCCTTACTTTGACTAAATAATTTTATGAACCATATTCTGATAAAAAGTTGTATTGTATTGTGTAAAAAAAAGTCTTCAGAATGATGTGATGGTGTTTTCCCTCCCTTTTTCCTTGTTTTCTCACCCTGTTTTGCAGTACACCTCAAGCATGAGGGCCAAATATCTGGCAACCAGCCGTCCAGACCAGTCCAGGCCAACAGAATCCCAGAATGGTCTGGAGCCCAACATGCGACCAGACCTGACCAGCCGCTCAGCTCCCAATAGCCGACCAAATTCAGCTATCCACCGACCCCACTCCGCCATCCATTAACCATCCTCGAATGCGTAACCAATAGTCATCTACCTGTCAAGTCCACCACTACAAAGTTTGTCTCCACCTCGATGTTCAGCCCTTTGCCAGTAAAGAAATTCACCCTAACATCTTTATCCGATTGGAATCAGCCATCCATGCTTATCTACTCTGGCTTTTTAAAGACTCCATTCTGCCAAACTTTTGTTGAAACTGCCATTTTTTACTCCTCTAATCGCACACAATGCATCACAGCAACTACACTGCCCTCTTCTGGAGGAGTCCTCTCAGTTGTCTGCACAGTAACTCCCATACTACCCTCACAGAGAGTCTCTCAGGGCAGCCATATTGGCAAGGACTGCAGGACCACATTACCACAGCAGGATGGTTTATACCACTGTCATTTTTAATAATCTTGCCGTGCTGTGCAAGAAATGTCACTATGACATTTGATTTTATGATAAAGTTCTATTTTTAAGTATTTTGCAAAATTACACTGTTGTCGATATAGTTTAACAAGGTTGCAGCTTTTGCGCTTTCTCTGCAGTTCCTGACAATATGGCAGTGTTCTACTAGTACAGCCACAATCCAAGGTATCCATCATAGCAATTTAACGTAAACGGAGATGTTTACTCGTTTACAAATGTTCATAAGTTCACTGCATACTTGTGACTTTGTGGATTAACAAAAGTTCCTGTCATCGAAGGCCATTCTTTGTATTAACAGTACAGTGTAATCTATGGTGTACCACAGTGTGAATTGACAGCCATCAAGCCTTTGAGCCATTATGCACATTCAGTATCTTATTCTAGAAGGGAAACAATTGCACAGCACACTAATGGTGTGTTTGTGTGCGTGGCATGTTTGCCTTGTGCATTAGTGAGTGTGTTTTAAAACGGCACAACTCACGAGCTTTGCTCTTTGTAAATAGTAAGTGTTTTTGTACTTTAAAAAATGTCTAAATGATCAACACTACAAACTTGGTGCACTAATCTTCTGTGTAACAGTGCAGTGCAACATTTGCCGTGGCTTAAAGCTGCAGTGAAGAATATCTGTAAAAAAAAAATTGTCAATGAAATAATAGTACATGTTTTGTAGACATATCACTTGAATTTGTGAATACACTTGTGGGTGCTCGTGTGTATGTGCACACTTTAAATGTGAATATTTCTAACGGAGGAAATTTTGCTCGGAGTGGAAAAGGAGAAGAAGGGACACCTGGACAAAAAGAGAAATGCCTCCCCACTGCCCCACATGTAAATCTTTTTTCTGTTCAGGCATGTTGTCCAGGCTTCACATTCTTTAGCAGGAGTTTTGTTTTGTAGTGAATCAGATTTGATTTTCACCATGGTCAGCCTTTTTCTTTATTTCTGTTTTACATCAATGGGGAAACACTTCTCTGTGGTGTTGATGAATCTGCAATATGGACAATGGACGTGTACCACCAACAGGACTTTTGTGGTTTAGCCTCCTTTCCACCACAGGATAAAGATCAAAAAAATTTGGAAAGGGAAAAAAAAAAAACTGATGGGACAATGAAACTGAGGAAAGTTCCTCCTTGCCATGCAGTCACTAAGTAAGACTTGTGTGGATGTAGTGTAAGATAACCTAGCTGTCTTTACCAAGTGCAGTATTGTTGGTTTCATTTACTTGCATCCAGTGTCATAACGCTGACATAACAGTGTTTAGACGTTGTCATGACGCCAGTCAACCGCTAATGTTATCATGCGTAAAACGTGGCATCTAATGCCACTCTCGAGACATCGCGATTCTTGAACGTAGGTGTTTATGGATTCTTTTGATTTTAATAAATGTCATAAATTACATTAGCAGGTAGAAATGTCGTTTTAAACTGGAAAATGCTATAATGCTGTATCTTTTCTGACTTTGTGACACCCTTATTCGATTGGGGTTGCGTGTTGTTTGAATAATCTTTTTGTGTAACAAAAGTGGATGCTGTGTTTGGATGCAAACAGGAAAGGGCTTGTATCCCAAACCTTAAAACTCATGCACAGATGAGCTTTGACCATGTAGTGTCAGGCAACCACGAAGAAAAACACTCATGCACAAAAAGCAACAATGCAACACTAGACGTTTCACTAAACACAGAATATTACAGAAAAAGTCATTGTTTTTACACGCAACGTAGTGGATACAAATGCACCTTACCACTCAATAGTCACAATGTAAAATTGCTCTGAAGTCTTTTTACAGTATTTACATGTATTCAACCACTAACCATTATATAGAGACAATCCAAATGTTCGGATCTATGATTCAATCTGTACCATATGATGCAGTTGCATGACTGAAGGAATATGAGGAAGAAATATTCTGCCTTTCTTAACATTTTCATAGAGTAACCTTTCTTTCTGTAAATGTACACATTTTTTTCCTAGCGTATTGTTAGCTTTCTATTGTATAGACCATAACAAATGAGCCTACTCACTCCTTTCTAAATGTGAATAATGATTCGTCATAAATTGATGTTTTGATAACAATTCTTATGGATTTTTCATGTTTTTTATGTTTTTTTCATTTGTGATTTAAGATGTTGTACATGTCAGGAAAATTTGATTTTCTGAGCCTGGATTCAATGTTTTAATAATATATTAAAATGAACTTATCTGGTGCAGGGTGTTGAGCATCAGTGCCTGAAGACAGAAAAAGAAAATCACTTTATCAAGATATGCATTTATCAAGGTATGCTCCATAAAAAAAGAAGAAAAGGTTGGCCCTGGAATCTTGATGCTTAAAATGGAAAGAAATAAGCTATGAACGTATGCCAAAGTTCTTGAAGAGAATTTGTACACTTGTTTGTTTGAAAACTGCATGAAGTCTGTGAGCAGGTGTACATTTAAAAATAGATCATATTGTAGTACAACAACAACAACAAAAATGCATTTGGGCTGTTAATAAATTGCTATATGTTTAAATGCCATAGAGAAAAGTAGTCTAAACTTGTGTGTTGTTCCTGGGACGCTATCCATACAAAGCCATTATTATAACAAGCACTAGACACTAGAAAGAACATTGATATTGCTAGTATAGACATTGATTTGGTATTAAAAGGATGGTTTACGCAAAACTTAAAATTCTTTTTTAATAAAATTCACCCTCATGTCGTTCGAAGAATGTATGTAGAAGAATTTCCAGGGCCCAGGCTGCTCTTTTTCATATAGCGCAATGGGGAATTGGGTCAAAGACTATAGGTATTGAAAGTCGGTTCACTCCTTCTAGTTATGAATGGGAGAAACGGCAACGCGCAATACGGCGGAATATGTCCCGCTTTCTAAGTAAAAGAGCCAATCGTTGATTGATAAAGTCATTGCGTCACTGTAGCTGCCGTTAGAGGCTCTGGTTCCCATAGAAACCTGAGACTCGTGCACATGCGCATTGGCTTGTCTAGCCTGAAAAATAAGCTTTTTAAATGCTATTTTAGCATAAGAAACAACATTTATGGGACGGTTCATGTTAGATTTTGTTGCTGATTTGAAATATGTTATTTATTTGGGAGTTCGCCAAGCAGTTTTTCAAATAGATAGGACTTGGTCTTGGTAGTCTCAGCCTCAGATGTCACGCCCACGGACCGTTGGCTGAAAGTCCTCCTGAAATCAAAATTTTTTTTTTTTTTCATCTTTTAGTAAGAATATGTTAGCCTTAAGGTTATGAATAAGCTGTTGTGTTCCAAAACAATGACAAAATTCGCATTTAGAAGATATAAGCATTCAAAACTTACAGTCTCTCACTTCCGTTGAAATGGATCACGGATTGTCATGACATCACATCGCACTTCAGTTTCTCGTCAGATCTTCTATCCAATCAAATGCTCTCTAGAATCTGAAGTCCCGCCCCCTCCTACACTCTGCTGCGGCTGAAATCGGTCATTTGCTCACACATTTACTAGTTTCTACATGGTGAATGGCACATAGTGCACTATATAGAGAATAGGGAACGATTCAGACAGTGTAAATATGCTTTCCTTTGATGCGAATGAAGTCCGTTTTCGCGTTAGTGTCACATGAACCGCGCAACGCGAGCAGTCTGCTCTGGTCTAGAGACAGGAGAGCACAGAGCGGATCACATGCGCGAGTCGGCACAGACCACAAAAGGTATTGGACCCATTTGAATTCCACACAGAATGCTGCATATTAAAACGATATAAAGGACATTAGGAGGAGAAACGGTTACACAACAGTGTAAAAGTAGCCCAATTCCGCGGGAAAACCGCGACTTGGCAACACTGGTGGTCACGTGGTATAATTAGAAGCTGTACAAGGAGAACATGAACTCTTTTTACAAGATGAAATCACTTAATTGCGGTTACGACATGGCACAAACGCACCTTGATTACAATGATATAGTTCTGTAGCCTACCGTTATCCTTATAGTTGTGGTGTGGACTCTGCTATTCCTTTATATTTAGAACGATTTTTTAGAACTAGATATAAATCTTTTCGTTATCGTTATAGTTATCGTCCGTGTGAACAGCCTTTACTTTTTTAAATCGTGTGAATGCCCGCGAAGTTTTGGCGGTGAAAGTGAGAATAAGTAAATTCTTTGGATTAATAACCTTTATTTTATAAATATAATGCACTTTGGCTGCAGTTTTACTGCAGTTTGTCTGTATCACAACTCCTCAGCCTTTGTTGACATTAGTGGATATTGAACAATTAATTGATATCTTGATGTTTATAATTTTGATATATAAAAAGGGTTAGGAGACCTCTTTTTTTAAACTTTTGTTCCAAGGACTTTATTCAAATCTTGGTTGTTTAAATTAAGATATGGTCCAATAACGCTGTGTATAATTGCATCTATATCACTGGGGTTAGATGAATAATGCCCCAGAGAAACTGCAGTAGGCACAGACGGAGCAAAGAAATTCTGCACAGATGGTGTGCCAGAAAATGGAAACACTTCAGTATAATGAATTCAGAAAAAGGAGAAACTTCAAACGAAATGTGCTGACAGGTGAATGTAACATGTCGTCCAGAACAGAGTGGGAGTTAATTAACGGATGAACGGGTGCATGTCTACAGTAGCTACATGTGAGCTAGGTTTCTCAATGATATTATCGCATAAAGAAATTATACATTTTTGGCCCCTTAACGTTTTGCAAAGTGCCATCATTTTCATGACAATATTAGTTTATTAAATGTGTAATAAGGAAAAGAATCATATTATTTAAATATGTTTAAGTATATGTATGTATTTCAGTATAGGCTAATGGGAGTGAGATTTTTACAGTACAGAAGAAAAGAACTGGGATGGGTTGCTTTTATTATTTTCATTCTATTTACATTTAATCACTTTACAACTTAAATATTTAAATGATTCTGCTAACTTAAGCATCTGGACATGCTCCTTGCCACAGGGCAGCAGCAGGTTACTCAAGAGGAAAGCACAGCTGGTGACTGACGGTTGTATCAGTGACTTCATGCTGCCGCGAGGGGGCGCATGCGCGCAGCGATCGAACACAGTTAAAGACAAAGCTTGAACCTCAACCGATAACTCATCTCCTTTACCAGAGGTCGTGAACAGGTAACTGACGCATCGCTGCGCTGGATTTAATGGAAGTCTGTTTGAAAATGTACGTTGATCTTTACCTGGAGGACATATCTTAACTTTTGACCTACTGGAAGATACCTCAGAGCGTTTGATCGTTTGAGTAAGTATCCATTTCACATGAAATTATGTGTTCTCTGTCGACTGCTGAATATGCTTAATTTCATTTTATCTACTAATTATTATTGATAGGAGTAACATTTAAATCGAGAGCATAGTGTTTTAATAAGCTACTTGTGAATTCCTGTATTTCTGCTTTCAAGTAAATCTTTATCACTGGGATTCACTTCTTCAGCATATAGGGCTATATTATTATAAAATATTATGTTTTATGTTACTTTATATTCATAAACTAAAATGGTAACCAATAAGTACAAGAGTTTATATGAATGTAGTGAAACATTTGCAGCACCATTCATGACTATACATCAGCATGACTGCATATCAGTTTGACAGGTAAATAATAAAGGTATTGATTTGTACAAAGTAAAAACCTTTCTGTCTTATTTACTGCTGTTAGCCCTTTAAATTTAATGTGGGAGTTTTAGCTCCTCTTATACACACACACAACACAGCGTGAGACTGAAAGTATGAATAAATAAAAGGATTTGGAAAGCTTTTACTTGTGAATGTTTGTGGCTTTTCTACATTCTTTTCAGTGAATAGATGTGTATGTCTGTGTATATCTATGTGTGTAACTGTCTCTCTGTCCTTTTTCAGGTCATACATGAAGATACAGATGACCTCAAGATGTGATACATAGGCTATTAGATAAAGAAGAGGATCTTATTTGCTTTTGTTGTCATCCATATTGTCTGTGGAGGTAAAAGTGAATTGTGTATTTAATACTGTGTGGAAGAAGAGATGCATTGGCTTTGAGTTATTGAAACGACAAAGGAAAGAACAATGAATTTGAGATCATCTGCTTTTTTTCCATCATGGCTTTCAAGCCTTTATGTGCATGAATGGAAACTTTGGTACCTGAAAAGTACTGTAAAAAATTCAAACTGTTACCATGTAGTTTAGTTATGATGTAGCTCTTTCGTAGTTTACCCACTCAACATCACGGGAAAACCACTATGAATCTGACCCCAACCCAGTTCTACGACCTTCCCAGGGCATTGGACCTTCAACGTGAACCTCAAAACAAGAGCAGGTCGGCTCCAGCCAGCTTCTTCAACAGTTCATTCTTCTTCCAGGATAATGCTGCCTTAGAATGGCAGCTGTTCCTCACCATCCGAGAGCCTGGCACCATTATATTAACTGTCCTTTACTCTATTTCCTTCCTTGTGGGATTCTTTGGAAATGTCATGTCCCTCAAAGTCCTACTCGGCCAGCATGGAAGCGTGCGTCTGTCAGGTGCGAGCGCCACCCGCTGCCTGCTGATAAACTTAGCGGTGTGCGACCTGGCAGTGGTTTGCGTGTGCATGCCCGTCACCCTGGGCCACCGCATCTACACGCCATGGGTGTACGGGGACTTCCTGTGTCGCGCAGTGCCATTCACGCAAGCGGTGTCTGTTTCCGCCAGCGTCCTGAGCATCACTGTCATCAGCATCAGCCGGTACTATGCTGTTCACTCGCCGCTTCAGTCCCGGGCCTACTTCACTCGTCGACGCATCCTCGCCTCTGTCGCAATCGTGTGGCTTATCTCCTCAGTGATCTGCATGCCAGTTGCAATAGTTACCAGGCGTGATGAAGTAGCTTTGATTGAAGGGCTAGCCATCGTGCTGCCTGTCTGTGGAGAGGTGTGGCCTCAGCCACGCTTGCGACAGGCCTACAACGTCCTGCTGTTCAGCGCACTCTACTGCCTACCCGTTGCGTTTAATCTCACTCTGGCCTTCCTCACATGTCGCCGACTGCGCAGCACTGGCTCTGAGGGTCGGTTCACAGAGCTGGACCCTCGTTCTCAGGCGCTGCATGAAACGAGGTTGCAAGGGCGCAGGCAGATCGCACGTATGGTCGCAGCTTTGGTGCTGCTCTTTGCTCTGTCATGGTTGCCTATGTATGTGACTGATATTTGGCTGGACCGTGAGCTGCGCCATCCACCGGGCTGGCTCCTTCAGACCAGGCCCTTTGCACAATGGTTAGGCCTCACCAACTCTTCTCTCAACCCCTTTTGCTACTGCTTCATTGGTGACCTCCACCGCTCAGCCAAGGCTTTGCGTTTACGCCTCTGTGGCCCGTCCCCAGCCTCAGCGCTGGCTCTGGCCTCCCTCCCAAAAATATTCAATCTACAGAATCAAGACAAATCTCCAGGGGATGCTGCTGACAACTCAAATAACTCCTGTGGGGAGGACGCTGGGAATCTGAATCTGTCGATATGGTGGACTCAATCTCGCACGTGTGAGTCAATGAGCTTACCTTACCACTTAGGAATGACTGAAGCGATTGCACTGGATACATAGCAGACCTGATGCACTGCTATGGACATTTGCTCTCAGATGTGTTGTGCTTTGTGTTTTGTGCTTTTATAAACGCTTCATTCCAAACCTGTTTGACTTTATTTCTTTTGTGGAACACAAAAGATGGTATTTTTTTTAACTGTTTTTGTCCATATAATGAAATTGAATAGGGTCCATACAAAATTGGACCCTATTGACTTTCATTATATGGACAAAAAATGCACATTTCAGAATATCTTCTTTTGCGTTCTACAGAAAAAACAAAGTTATACCGGTTTGGGCGATGCCAACGACATGAGGGTGAGTAAATTATGACTAAGTTTTTAATTTCAGATGAAACATCTTTTCATGTTTTGAAAAATAGCTTTCAAGGTTTGAGTAAAAAATGGCAAACAATTATTTCATGGAATATTCTCAAGTGGGAATGGGACAGTTCATATGTGAGCATTTTAAACTCCAAACATTAATTGTTTAACTGCATAATGATGAAACACTTCATATTCCAGTTGGAGTAGATGTAACTTTCTTAGCCATGTTTAGATCTGCTGTAAATGTACTAATAATATGTAATAAATATCTTGCCATTGAAACTTATTAGGGTCAATGTAAGAAATCCATATCGTAAACGAATAAAGTGGTTCAATGCATAATGTATAAAGTCATGCTGCTGAGTTTTGCCTAGATCATTGTCTTAAAATAAACCAAACGTCATTAAATGCTGCTCCTATACGTCTAGCAGGGCAGTTTAATTAAAATGATCATCTGAGTGAAACCGAGACATACATACGCACTCACACCTACAATCTCTGGTGAAGAAACACATGGAAACGTCTTTCTGTGAACACATTCACGGCTTCTCGCCTTTTCTACTAAATGTGGAAACCATCTGCATCTCAAGTCATCACCCTCTTCTTAGTGTTATCTTACTGAAGTCAGAGCAGAAACTTAAACTACATTACACCGTTCAAAAGTTTGGCGTCAGTAGATAAGAAATTAATACTTAAATTGTTTAAAAGTGACAGTAAAGACATTTATACTGTTACAAAAGATTTCTACTTCTTGGACTATCTATTCATCAAAGAATCCTAAAAAAACGGTAAGCAGCACAACTGTATTCAACATTAATAATATTAAGAAATG
Organism: Ctenopharyngodon idella; assembly: GCF_019924925.1. Lineage (NCBI taxonomy): Eukaryota > Metazoa > Chordata > Actinopteri > Cypriniformes > Xenocyprididae > Ctenopharyngodon > Ctenopharyngodon idella. The sequence goes on along the minus strand of NC_067220.1, from coordinate 13,753,727 downwards.
TTTCTTGAGCACCAAATCAGCCTATTAGAATGATTTATGAAGGATCATGTAACACTGAAGACTGGAGTTATGATGCTGAAAATTCAGCTTTGCCATCACAGGAATAAATTACATTTTAAAATATATTAGAAATCTTTTTTTTTTTTTTTTTTTTAATTGTAATAATATTTAACATTATCACTGCTTTATTACATTATTGATCAAATGAATGCATCCCTGGGATGAGCATAAGATACTTCTTTCAAAAACATTTTAAAAAATATTACTGGTAATGTATGTAGAAATTGCAGTGACTTACAATTTAAACCTAATTATTAAAAAAAAAATCAGAGTCTCTAAATGTTCCTGCACAACACTGTGTAATGTCTGTCACTATTCTTAAAAATATTCTGAGGAGGAATGCCCTCTGGTGAAAATTCTCAATATTTTATTGACTTGGAAATATTGTAGCAGCAGTTGCATAAGAAGCTACAGTAACTGAAAAGAAATTTGGCAGGTATGATGAAGGGAGACCTACAAGTAAAAAACAACAACAACAAAAACATAATATGTGCAGATTTTAATATATATATATATATATATATATATATATATATATATGGGATTATAGTGGGATATGGGATTATAGTGTAGGTACATACATTTCCATGAGTTCTGTAAATATGAATACTTTCTGCAATATAGACATGATAGGTGTGTTATGTATTCCACTATCTTGGCATTGCAGTCTTTATGTTAAATGTAGATTCAGCAATCAATAGCATAAAAGCATTAAGTCTCAGAGAGGACATGACCTCAGATTTGTCAATAGAGTTTATAATAAACAACTACATTTAATTTAGTACCCACTGCTCTTGCTCTTTGTACCCACCTTCTCTCTCATGCTCTCTTCTAATCAGCCAGAAGCTTTCAAGTGACTTGTAGTGGCTCCTGTGCACAGTTGATTCTGACAGATTGAATGTGGGTATCTGATAACATGAACACATAGAGACCAAACTGTTGTGTTGCTGCTTCTGTACACATGTACATGCCTGATGTATCTAGCTGGAGGAACGTCTTGCATCTGAAAGGGTTAGTTCACCCAAAAATGAAAATAATGTCATTAATTACTCACCCTCATGTCGTTCCACACCCGTAAGACCTTCGTTCATCTTCTGATCACAAATTAAGATATTTTTGATTAAATTTGATGGCTCAGTGAGGCCTGCATAGACAGCAATGGTACTTCCTCTCTCAAGATCCATAAAGGTACTAAAAACATATTTAAATCAGTTCATGTGAGTACAGTGGTTCAACCTTAATATTATAAAGCGACAAGAATATTTTTTGTGCGCCAAAAAAACCCCCAAAATAACGACTTTTTAACAATATCTAGTGATGGCCGATTTCAAAACATTGCTTCATGAAGCTTCGGAGCTTTACGAATCAAATCAGTGGTTCGGAGCGCCAAAGTCACATGATTTCAGCAGTTTGGCGGTTTGATACGCGATCCGAATCACCGATTTGACTCAAAGGATTCATAACGCTCCGAAGCAGTGTTTTGAAATCGGCCATCGGACCTTCGTTATTTTGTTTTTTTGGCAGACAAAAAAAATTCTTGTCGCTTTATAATATTAAGGTAGAACCACTGTACTCACATGAACTGATTTAAATATGTTTTTAGTACATTAATGGATCTTGAGAGAGGAAGTACCATTGCTGTCTATGCAGGCTTCGCTGAGCCATTGGATTTAATCAAAAATATCTTCATTTGTGTTCCGAAGATGAACGAAGGTCTTACGGGTGTAGAACGACATGAGGGTGAGTAATAAATGACATTATTTTCAGTTTTGGGTGAACTAACCCTTTAAGCACTGCATTTTTAAGAAGTTTTGTCAATTTCTTGAGATGTAAATGCCTTAAAAACTAGGTAATTTTGAAATTTTTTTTTCCTTAGGCCCAGATATTAAAGGGTTAGTTCCCCCCAAAATTAAAATTCTGTCATTAAGTACTCACCCTTATTTAGTTCAAAACCCGTAAGACCTTTGTTCATCTTTGGAACACAAATTAAGATATTTTTGATGAAAACCTTTCTGGTCTCCGATAGACTGCAAAATTATTACCACTTTCAAGGCCCAGAAAAGTATTAAAGACATTGTTAAAATAGTCCATGTGACTGCAGTGGTTCAACCTTAATGTTATAAAGCGACAAGAATACTTTTTGTGCGCAAAAAACAAACAAAAATAACTTTATTCAACACTTTGAGTAAGATGAACGAAGGTCTTACAGGTGTAGAACGACATGAGGGTGAGAAATTAATGACAGAATTTTCATTTTTGTGTGAACTAACCCTTTAAGCCAGTGGTCTCAAACTCAGTTCCTGGAGGGCCACAGCTCTGCACAGTTTAGCTCCAACCAGCTCCAACTCACACCTGCTTGGAAGTTTCTAGTAATCCTGAAGACCTTGATTAGCTGGATCAGGTGTGTTTGATTAGGGTTGGAGCAAAACTCTGCAGAGCTGTGGCCCTCCAGGAATTGACTTTGAGACCATCACTTTAAGCTACATTCAGCCATGAAAATGCAGTAGGGATTTTTTCTGCATCTGTTTTTGTCACGCTTACATTATGTAATTACAAGAACCTATAAATAACTGCATCTCCGCTGCTAAAGTGGTGTACAGTTGACAGTATGCCAGTGGCACTTGAGGACCGAGTTTGGACACCCCTTTTATAATGTTTTCAAAATTTTAAAATGTTTTAACTCAGTACCTAGGAAGTACATCATTTTAAAGTACTAAGAACACTAAGGGTGTGTTGACACTTGGCAGGTTTGGTTCGATTAAAACTAACTCTGGAAAGGTGGGTCTCAGTCCGCTTCCAAACAAACTCTTGTGCCATTTGACTGAAATATGAACGCAACACCGACCAAAAACATCTAAACGAACCAAAAGCAGGACGTGATGTCACAAGATGCGACCCTAAAACAGACAGAATGCTGAAACACCTGTTTTTTTTCTCATCAGGAGCTGCGTTGCCCATTACAGGTACAGGCATTGGAACCGTGTCTACCTGCTGTAGATCTTCATTTGTGTGTGTAACAGGATTTCCTTCTGCTGTTTTGACTCTCTTACACAATTTTGTAAGCTCTTTCTGAGATCTCAGCTTATAAAAATACCATCATGTACAGATATACAGCGGGTGCATTTAGCAGGACGCATCATTTTTTGGATGTTTGATCAATTCTGTCGCAATACATCATGTTTGTCATTTTGTGTATTTAAGTTCAGTGTTAATAACAGTGTGAACGCTAAGTGAACAGGACTAAATGTATCATTTTCTTTTTTGGTCCTGACCAAAAGAACCAAGAGAACTCAACTGTAAGTGTGCACACACCCGAAAAATACTCAAAGAAACATAAGGAGTTACAGCAGTATTCAGACAAAAAGTTTTCTTTTTCATCAAATTTCTTGATAAAGCATGCACATACATATTGCATCTTAAAATATAATGACTGAATTCTGCAGTCCTGGCTCTCTCATACATTATTAATGAGTTCATCTTCATCAGCACAGTCTCCGTGTAGATGGATAGTGACATTTTGCCCAAGGGATATGAATGTGGGTAATTTTAGTAGTTGTGTGTGTATTTATAACTAAATGCACTGCATGGCGAAAACTATTTGTACTGTACACCCAAACACTACATCCATAATGTGCTTGAGAACATTTAAATTGAAAATCCATGGGTGTTAATCAGGGGCACATTAATGCACTGAAGCACAGGGGTCTACTAGCTGCACGAAAATAATATTTTTCAAATAATTATTTTTATATATGGGAGTTTACAGTAGTGAAACTGCATTATATAAACAAACTCACACACCCGTAAACTTTCAGGACGTCAAAGCGTGAATCGTGTCATGTGAAGGTTTTATAATTATTATAACGACTTCGGTACTTAAATTTTAAAAATGTGACGCTTTGAGCGCTGTTGAGCGGCCACCTCTGACTGGCTGTTGTGTTCACGGCTCATCGGATATGTCTGTGATTGGCTTCCATGATCAACGCTGTTAAAACGTTGTAAATAGTCATCAATGAAGCTCGTCACCAAGGCGCTTAAACACACGGGAGCGTTTGAAAGCAGGCGTCTATCAGTGGACTGGTCCGCGATAGACGCCTGCTTTCAAATTCAAACACTTCTGTGTGCTTTCAAACGCTGCCATGCGTTGATCATTATAGCCAATCACAGACATATCCGATGAGCGCGTCAACACAATGGCCAATCAGAGGTGTTTCAAAGCGTCACATTTTTAAAATTTCAGTACCGATAGATACCAAAGTCGGTATTTTTGTCAACTCTACCAGTCACTGTCCTCCATTACTGCTTTAAAGTCTTAATTTTCATTTCAGGAGGTCTTAAATTTGTTGTTCTGGAAGCTCAAATGTGCTGCGTAACCAATGAGGTTCACTCTCGGGTTTGAGCTTGTGCGCCATTTAGGTTCAGTTGAGCTTCCGCTTATGTTCACTGATCAATGTTTACATGTGAATAAAAGCCTAAATTAAATCTGTTCATCATAAAAAGCAGTCGAGTCTCTTCAGAAAATGTGGACTAAACTGCTCGATTCATATGGATTAGTTTTCCGATTATGAACTTTTTGAAGCGCCAAAGTGGTAGTTGCAAAAGCAGTCAATAGAGCGACAGAAACCTCTCAGATTTCATCAAAAAGATCTTAATTTGTGTTACGAAGATGAACGAAAGTCTTACAGGTTTAGAAAGACATGAGGGTGAGTAATTAATGACAGAATTTTGGGGTGAACTAACCCTTGTGTTAATAGATAATTGGACCTCCCTTTACTGCTTTAACAGCTTCCATTCTTCTGGGAAGATTTGACGCTAAAAATGTTGGATGTTGGATGAAGAGATTTGTTCCCATTTGTACACATGAGCATCAGTGAGTTCAAGCACTGATGTTGGGTGATTGGTCCTGACTCGCAGTTTGTATTTCATTCCGAAGGTCTTCAGTGGGGTTCTGATCTGAACTTTATGCAGGCCAGACATTATTTTGTTCTTGTCTAAGAAAATTATTTGGCAGTATGCATTATTATACGTGCGTTTTTTTGGAAAGTATACTGTATGCAAATATATGTGCACATACTCTAAGTCTGACAAATCACATGTGATGTAACTTACTAAGGTGTGTGTGTGTTGGTGTGTATATGTAGTGTACCTGCTGTGGTCCTAATTCTGCCTTCAAGTCTCAGCATCAAACTGCCAGTGTTGTGTAACTGTGAGGTTTGAGCAGCAGTGTCGGGGAAGCTACGCAGGCTACTGATAATTGAAGGTATACAAGTTACCCTTTTAAAGAAGTAGTTAACTATACAAGCTCGAACAAAAAGTAACTACATTGGCTCAACATAGAGTAAAATGTATTTTTCACCTGTGCAATCAAATCATTGTTTATGGCACAAGTTACAGAATATCTACTCAACAGAATTATGGCAACAGTTTAAATATTAATTAAACACAGCTGTTTAGAACAATCAAATCAATTATTTATAAAATAAGCAGCTTAACAGTGAATCATTTAACATGAGAAACTGCAAATAGATCATATAAAAATGTAACTGATTAAAAATATATATTTGTGTGTTTAGGTAGTTCTAAATTGTTTAGCTCCAGACTTTTAAAATTATAATACAATTAAACTAAGTATTAAATAATATTATTAACTTAAATGTAGGTAAAATACATAATATAGGCTGGCTTGAAATGTACAGAAATCATTTTAGCGTCTTTGTTAGACAATTTTTAAATATTTAACAGTGTTTAGCAGAATAAGGCGTGGTTTGTTCTGGGTTGGCGTTTATTATGGATATATATTGTGGATATTTAATTGAACATATTATGGGTATTTAAGTTTATACATGAATATAAAAGAAAACATTTGAATATGCTGAGACATGTTTGTTAGAGAATACACAACATCAGCTCTAAGAGATTCTGAAGGCTTATTCGCAGCGAGAGAAAAAGCTGCAGTGGTTTAAAGGTTTAGGTGTCATGAGGCTTGAGTGAGAATGAAAGTTGTAAATTGCCTCTGCACTTTCAAACACAGGCTGATATCAGATATACAGTGATTATATTATGCAAATCAGCCAATTTAAAATCAACAGTATACCCAAAGAGCAGAAAGTTTGATTGGGTAGTTTAGAATGCATTCAATCAAGTCAAGTTACAGACGTCACACGTTACTTTAACAGATTGTCTCAAGGCTCTTGAGGCTTCTTGTACTGTATTCTTTCAGTCTGTCTAGACCATGAAAGAGCGTGAGAGAAAGTGTGATCCATGAGTCCATATCCCTCACCGTAAACACCACAGAGCTGTAAAGTCTGTCACAACTAATTGTAAGGCTGCCAATCTCACTATACATCAGCACTGTATCTGAAAATTTTGCACACATGATGCAGTCTGACTGCATCTGAAAATCCAGCCAATCAATTTACTCAGCCAGATGATGATGATTGATGATGATGGTGATGTGAGTGCTGAAGTGTCTGCACTGTTCACTATATTGATCTGTGACTGTGGCGACTCAACATTTTGCCTCAAGGAGCTCTCAAAGTGTATTTTACCTTTGGACTGATTAAACTGTTCTATCTTGTGAAGCTGTCATTGAGATAATCGCGGTCTAATCAGATAATTACAGACTAGTCACAGTTCTCATGCAATATGGGGAGGAAGAAAGATCTTTCTGAAGATGAAAAGCATGAAATGGTGCAATGTTGTGCAAAAGGCATGAAAACAACTAATATTGTGTGAAAACTGAATGCAGATTATTGAAGTATCATAAGATTTGTGAGTGATTTAGAGCACAGCAGAACTCGATCAGATAAAGGCTTATTAAGGAAAGTTTCTGTCAAACAAGTTAATTGTATTAAAAGGGCAGCTATAAAAAAGCCAGAGTTGAGCAGCAAACAGGTATTTAAAGCTGCTGGTGTCTCTGGAGTCTTGAGAACCTCTCCATGCAGGCTGGCAGTTGTGTGTAAAATTGTATTTTAGCCACCACTAACCAAACCTCACAAAGAGAAACATTTACAAAGAGTCCTGAAAAACTATTGTGTTTTTCACAAAAATATTAAGATGCTGTTTTCAACATTGATAAGAATAAGAAAAGTTTCTTGAGCTGCAAATCAGCATATTAGAATGATTTCTGAAGGATCATGTGACACTGAAGACTGGAGTAATGATGCTGAAAATTCAGCTTTGCCATCACAGGAATAAATTACATTTTAAAACATTAACATTGAAAATATTTTAAATTGTAGTAATATTTCACAATATTACTTTATTTTTGATGGAATACATGCAGCCTTGGTAAGTATAATAATGTTAACCTACCTCAAACTGCAAATGTGTGTGTTTAGAAAAGCTCACAAATGAAGATAATTCAGACATGACCATATTATCACAAAAACAAAGCGCTGAGGGACCATTAAAAGCTTGCAAGTTAGAGCAAAATTACTGAACTCCTAATTAAAGTTTTTAAAATTCCTCAGGGCATGCTGTGTGATCTCAGCATTTCTCACTTTTTAAAAATCTGATGAAAAATTATCAAATTGGCATCCAGCAGTTTTGATTAGGTGAAAAAAAAAACTTTTCACCTATTTTTAGATAATTACTGATCTGTTGATTTGTATGGAGGTGCTGAAAGTATGTGAAATGTACTTGGAGATCTTCTATGGGCAAATAACAAAAAGTGTCCACAGGACCTCTCAGTGTCAAACATAAAAATATAATTATTTTATAAATAATCAGTAAAATTATAAAGTGAATCTAAATGGTAAAGTAAATCTAAAAATATAGTCAATTTAAGTGACATATTAAATGACAAAAACTTTTATTTGTTAAAGGGATAGTTCCTTTTGACCTTTTATTTAAAAAATTACAAAAATCAAACCTTTCATTGAAGTAAAACAATTGAAAATAGGGGGAAAAACTCATGAATGATTTTCAATTTTTCTCAGAAAAATAGGTATGGCGCTGTCACTGGGGCAGTACCCTAAGGTACAAAAGTGAAAAGTTACATCTTTGTACCTTCTTACCCCTAAATGGTACATATTATTACCTTAAAGGTACATATTAGTACTTTAAAAGTACATATTATTGTACCTTTTTTCTTTTTTTTTCAGTGTATGAAATAAATGTTTTTCTCTAATACACATTGGCCACAATTAATGGCACCCTTTTATTCAATACTTTTTGCAATCTCAAGATAACTCTCGAGTCTTCTCCTATAATGCCTGATGAGTTTGAAGACCGTTCCTCTATACAGAATCTCTCCAGATCTCATCACATGTTAATACACTCTCTTCTTCAGTTTTAGGGTTCAGGTCAGGGGACTGGGACGGACATGGCAGAAGCTTCATTTTGTGCTCAGTGACCCATTTTTCTGTTGATTTTGATGTTTGTTTTGGATCATTGTCATGATGGAGGATCCAAATCCAACCACGGCCAATTATAAGATTTCTAGCAGAGGCTGTCAAGTTTAGATTTTTTATCTGTTGGTATTTGATAGAATCCATGATGCCATGTATCTGAACAAGATGTCCAGGACCTCCAGCAGAAAAATAGGCCCACTATCATGGGGTACTTTTTTATCCGTGTGCACCAAACTCATCCCATGACAAAAAGCTCTTTTTTAGTTTCATCTGACCATAAACCCAGTCCCGTTTAAAGTTCGAGTCATGTCTGACAACTGAATATGCTGGTTTGTTTTTGGATGAAAGCAGATGATATTTCTTGAAGCCCTCCCAAACAACATGTGGTGCATGTAGGTGATGTTTCCCCATTTCAGCAACTGATCCTTGGAGAGTCTTTGGCCACTCAATCTATCCTCCTCACGGTGCATTAAGACAGACACATGTCCTCTTACATGCAGATTTGTAACATTTCCTGTTAATTGGAACTTCTTAATTATTGCCCTGATGGTGGAAATGGGAATTTTCCAGTGCTTTAGCTGCTTTTTTCAACCACTTTTTTATTTTGTGAAGTTTTTGCTGCACATCAGAACTATATTCTTTGGTTTTACTCGTTGTGATGAATGATTAAGGGAATTTGGCTTTTGTGTTTCCTCATATTTATACTCCTGTGAAACAAGAAGTCATGGCTGGATAATTTCATGTTCCTTGTCACCCTGGTGTGGTAAAAAAATTGTAAAGTGGAATGTGACAGAGCCTTATTATTGGCCCAAAGACTTCTTACTAGAGGTGCACCGATACTAAATTTCTCTGCCGGTACGATAGTCGATTATTCAGAATGATATCGGCCGAGGCCGATGCCGATGCCGATACCAATAGTTTGGTTTTTCTTAAGGAAAAAAAATCCCTCCCAAATAATGTTGCAAACTATACAGGGAACCCTCTCATTTGGTACACTACAATATTAGTGGTCACAATTAACAACAGAGGTATTATATTCAGCTGCTGTTTATTTTCAGATATAATAATTACACTTAAATAAAAACTGAAATGTTTGTATAAAACTTAGTATCACATAAGGTAGTTTTCATAAGCACTTGTTGTCTTCATGGCAAATTTACACAAACATAATTAACAGTAAATAAGCTCCTCTCTAGTGTTTTTTTATATAGCCTATATAGACAGCTAAGGAACTGTGAACATTGGAAAACATTCCTCAGGTAAATCTGACATGTGACATATTGTTCACAAGCTGTTTTATTGACGTCTTTCCGCGGTTGAAACACAAATAAAGTGATTACATGAGACGTGATACATTCTGGTAAGTTGTACTAGGCTATGTCTTTCAACATACCTTTGATGTTCATTCATGTTTTTCGAGATATTACTTGAATTGAAGAGGAAGAAAAGACTCGCGCTCCGAGCTGCCGCCTGAACTGATCATTACAGCGATCTGACACGCCACATTTAAGAGCGTCAAAACGTCATTTATTGTTTGAATTTCATGATAAAATAGACAGAATTTGAAAACTGAAACTTTTATTCTTATCAGAAGTAACAAAGCACAAAGACTTTTGCGATTATTGGACGGGAGGCGCTACAAATAATAGGCCTATTGACGCAGACCTGGCAACCCTGGCTTGAAATACGGGTGATTCATAGGGTCAAAAAGCCTGCTTTTGCGTCACTATTTTTAAACTGTTAATGCGTTAAAATTCATCACAAAAGCTCGTTTGCCAACCGCCAAGAAGAAGAAATTCAACACAAGAGTGGTTTTCTTTACACACAGTATGTATGAGCTGCAGTCTGAACACGTCTTTCCGCACCCTTTTAGTTGACAGGATATAATCGGCCCTGATCATCGGCCGTTTTTAAACAATCGGCTGATGGCCGATAGTGATAATAATAGCTTTTATCGGCCGATACTGATTGTTGGCCGATCCATCGGTGCATCTCTACCACTTTGACCTCATACTTGCCCATTCCGGTAATTCTGTTCTTTGTTCACACACATCATACCTGTAATATACCTTACCTGTTAATTACCTGTTATATTTTTTCCATTACCATGTCCCTTTAGGGGCTCCAAAGAATGTGTCATTTCCTTTCCAAACATAGTATTTGGCTTCATGCACATCCCTACGGTTACTTCATCATCAGGTCTGTTGACGGAGGAGGACAACCTGCAACCTGCATTTAGCACTGTGTCTTGCTTTATAGTGCTCTGTAAAGAAAATCAAGCCATTTCAAAACCTTGAAGTGGAAGCACTGAGCCAGTCACAGGAGGCGATCCTGCCATATCTGTCAGCTGGCCCTTTTAAGATGAGGTCACATCAGCCAGCTTTGTCTCCTCAGGGTGTAAACTTTATCTGGATGTGTCTGCCATCATAATCACAGCTCCTGCAGTGAAGTCTCACGAGTTTAAGGGTGTAAGATTTGCTCATTGTTGAAGACGGTTGGTGTGCGTCACTAGAGCAGTAAGCCACAATATTATTCTCTGTAAACTATTTCACACAATATTCTTGCTGTATCTCATATAAGAGAGCGGAAATGATAAACAGTAAGCCACAATATTATTCTCTTGAAACTATATCACACAATATTCTTGCTGTATCTCATATAAGAGAGCGGAAATGATAATCTTTAAATTGTTCAAAATGCTGTGGCCAGACTTTTGACTCGTACAAAGAAGAGCGAGAGAATTACCCCCATTTTGGTTTCTTTACACTGGTTGCTTGTAAAATTCAGAATTGAGTTTAGGATTCTGTTGATGAATTTTAAAGTGTTGTATGGTATTGCCTCAAAATATATTGCTGACCTTTTGATATCTTATCAAAATACAAGAAATATGAGATCTTAGTCTGATGATTCTTCATGTTCCTAAAACTAGATTAAAATCAAAGGGTGATAGGGGCTTGTCTGTGGCTGCTTTACATTCATGAAACCCTCTACCAATGCACATTAAATCTTCCCCATCTGTGGATGCTTTTAAGTCTAGTTTGAAGTTGTATCTTTTTAGCATGGCTTTTATAACTGATTAGAGTGAACAGGACTTCATTTTGTTGGTGTGACTGCATGTAATCAGTACTTTACTGTTGGTTTAAATGTGCTATAGAAATAAAATTTGTATTGTATGATAAAAGGCTTCTGAATATTCTCATTTAACAGGTGTATGTATGTATAAATATGGTGTATTTCATTAGTCATTAGAATGATTAAACTGCTCTAATGGTGAGGTCTGAGTCTAAACAGGTGTGACCTTCAACACTGACCTTCAAACACTGACACATCTGATGGATCTGATACACCCCCTACTTACACTTTCAAATGAGACACCTTCCCACCTGCTCAACCATCTCTTCCTTGGAGACCCTGGGCTTCCTCTTCAAGATTATCATGGATATGCATGAGTGGTGTCCACTTTTGGTTAATTTGACCCACAGCAAATACTGCAATGCACTTTATGACTTCAACATGTATACAAAATGATCTTGATGAAATGTGACCTGTGCTTCCCCCTTTGCAGGACAGGAAATTATGGCATTGATAAATACATTCATTAGGGAATGTTTTTTCTCCTGTCACACTCATTATAGGAAATTTATGTAGATTACCTGTGGCAGATGATGGATGGAAGAAATGATGGAAGGAAATCCAGAGAGGAAAGAGTGGGAATATTTCACCTGAAGACAGATTCACACAGTCTTCATACATTTCACGTTGGCAGTAAAATTAAAATGTGAAGGATGCAACAGTGAGTGTGACATTTGTTTTATATACACACTACCAATCAAAGGTTTGGGGTCAGTTTATTAATAATAATTAAATTAATTAATAAATTCATAATTTTATTCTGCAAGCACACAGTATCAAAATTGACCGTTAAAGACATTTAGAATTTTACAAAACATTTCTATTTAATAGAATTTAGACCTTTTTACACCTGGTATTAAGATGTGTTTTGGTCGATCGGATCACAAGTGGATGATGGTAAATACAGCAGTAAATGGGGTCTAAAAAGTTTTGAGTTTGTCCACTTCCGACCACTTCCAGAGGTAGGCAAAAACGCGTTTGCCCGGATTGCTTATGGGAAATGCACTAGCCAGATGGGATTTAAAGGATTAGTTATCTTCAGAATTAAAATTTCCTGATAATTTACTCACCCACATTTCATCCAAGATGTTTGTCTTTCTTTATTCAGTCAAAAAGAAATTAAGGTTTTTGAGGAAAACATTCCAGGATTTTTCTCAATATAGTGGACTTCAACAGTTACCAACGGGTTGAAGGTCTAAATTGCAGTTTAAATGCAGCTTCAAAGGGCTCTACATGATCCCAAACAAGGAATAAGGGTCTTAACTAGCAAAACGATCTGTCATTTTCTAAAAAAATAAAAATTATATACTTTTTAACCACAAATGCTCATCTTGCACTAGCTCTGCGATGCGCCACGCATTACGTAAACACGTTGGAAAGGTCATGTGTGACATAGGCAGAAGTACCGAGCAAGTGTTTACAAAGTGAACATGCAAAGACTAAGTCAAACGCCCTTTAAAAAAAAAAAGGTATCGGACGATTTTGAAGTTGGAGGAGAAAATGAGAGTTTTTCACCCTACTGATGAAAAACGTAATCATGTTGGAAAATTATGTTTTTCATTACGCCCTACCTTACGTAATCATGTTGGAAAGGTCACGCGTGACATAGGCGGAAGTACTGCGGTAGCGCAAAAAACTCCATCTTCAAAATTGTCTGACATCATTGATTTACCTTTTTTTTTGTAAAGGCCGTTTGACTTAGTCTTTGCACGTTCACTTTGTAAACACTTGCTCGGTACTTCCACCTACGTCACACGTGACCTTTCCAACATGATTACGTAATGCGTGGTGCATCACAGAGCAGTACAAGACAAGCATTTGTGGTTAAAAAGTATATACATTTTTTTTTTTTTTTTTGAAATGATCAATTGTTTCGCTAGTTAAGACCCTTATTCCTCGGCTGGGATCGTGTAGAGCCCTTTGAAGCTGCACTGAAATTGCAATTTGGACCTTCAAGCCACTGGCAACTGTTGAAGTCCACTATATGGGAAAAAAAATCCTGGAATGTTTACCTCAAAAACCATAATTTCTTTTCGACTTACATAAATATCTTGGATGACATGAGGGTGAGTAAATTGTCAGGAAATTTTCATTCTGAAGTGAACTAGTCTTTAAACTTTGTTGGCTGATGAACCAAGTTTGGTTTGAAGACGAAAAATGTACCAAGCACAATGTTCTCTTACCATTCCTGATTTCTAACATGCACTCACAGCCTTCGGTGTGGTATTACGGCTTTCAGAGTAGAAATGAAAGCTGCTGCTCTCCGTATGTCGTCTCTGGTCACGTTCATATGTAAATTGTGTAAGCTTATTTCATCCATTAGATCGAAAGATCTGAAAAAACCCATACAGTTACCCACCCATTGACCCTCCCCTCAAAGAAATCCAGATGTACACCAAACACCAGATGTAAATGGGTTTCCCTTGTCCACTTGTGATCTGATCGACTAAAACACCAGGTGTAAACAGGGCCTTAGAATGATTTCTGAAGGATCATGTGACACTGAAGACTGGAGTAATGAATAAATTTCATTTTAAAATATATTCAAATAGAAAAGTTATTTTTTAACTGTAATAGTATTTTTAGTGTAATTTTGATCTAATAGACTTTTTTTTCCAAAAACATAAAAAAATCTTACCAACCCCAAATTTTTATACACTCTTGACTTGTAACTGGGAGCGGTTTCCTTGGCATGCCATGAAATGAGTTTGTTCTTTGACTCATTAAAAATTATTTTTGTGTGTTTTGAGAATAATTTGATAAACACCATGATTTCCCTTATTTTCTTTCCTCTCAGCTATCAGTTTTCCTTCCTGCCTGTTAAAACACAAGATTTACCACACTGCACTCACCAGATCTACTTTTCCTTGTTTCCATATTTTCCTCTCTCTCTTTCCTGCCTCGCTGATTGTTTGCTTAGGAAGGCGCCTACAGCTCTGTCCACACTGGTGTTAAAGCATGTTAAGAGGGTGAGCATATAATCGGAGCATAAAGAAACCTAAAAACAAACACGCACAGCCTCAAGACATCACTTCCCACACATTTGTACAAGACACATACACACTTACCCAAAATAAGCCTGAGAGACATTAAGTCACCACAGTCACCTGACTTACCAGTGATAACATTTAAGGACAGGAAGTAGTGAGAACCACCCAATTACCATCCAGAGCCCTCAGGCTTTGTCTTGGATGGTGTACTGCTCTTATCTTCTTCATGATCACTCAAGTGAAGCATTCCCTGGCATCCAGGTCTCTAAAAATACAATAAAATGTCAGTGTTTACATTCTCTTTTATTCGTTTATTCATTCATTTAATCGTTGTTTTGCTGTAGATGTCTTTAGATGGTTCTTGTTTCAGTTCCCTGTGTTCCCTGGTTTCCGGTTCTTGTGTGTAATGGTTCAGTTTATGTTTGCAAGTCCCTTTCACACAGCAATCCCGGTAAATTACCGTAAAATTACCAGAACGACTTTTCCGTTAAATACACAAATGCTGTTCACAATATGAAACTGCACTAATGATGAGGTCTATGAGTCTAAACAAGTGTGACCTTCAACACTGACCTTCAAACACTGTCATGTCTAATGGATCTGACTCCTCACACTTTCAAATGAGACACCTTCCTACTTGTTCAACCATCCGTTCATTGATTGCTTGGAGACCCCAGGCTTCCTCAAGATTATCATGGATATGCGTGAGTGGTGTCCACTTTTGCTTAATTTGAACCACAGCAAATACTGAAATTTACTTTATGAGCAATACTGATAAACACAAGTGCAACATGGATACGAAATGATCTTGATGAAATGTGCTTCCCCCTTTTTGCAAGACAGGAATGTTCCTGGTTAAGGAATGTTTTTTTTCCACTCATTATAAGAAATTTATGTAGATTACCTGTGAAAGATGATGTGTGGAAAGAAATCCAGAGAGGAAAGAGTCTGTTTATCAATGCCTTCTTTTGTTTTCAGCAGAAGAAAGAAATTTATACAGGTTTGGAACAACTTGAGGGCGAGTAAATGATGACAGAATT
The DNA here is from genome assembly GCF_019924925.1 of Ctenopharyngodon idella. Lineage (NCBI taxonomy): Eukaryota > Metazoa > Chordata > Actinopteri > Cypriniformes > Xenocyprididae > Ctenopharyngodon > Ctenopharyngodon idella. The sequence continues at coordinate 13,738,151 of NC_067220.1, read as the reverse complement.
TTCATTTTTGGGTAAATTATACCTTTAACTCATTCCCTGCTATTGAATGAATTTTCCGTAATTTATGACACAACGGCAAAGGCAAGCCTGCTTCCTTAGCCAAAAAAGCGTAACGCCTGTGACAGCTGCCGTTGCTAAGTGGCAGTAACGTTTGTACTGGACTTTTTAAAAAATATATATTTAACTGTCTGAAAACAAAACAGGGTTCACAAACTGTCTAAATATGTTCACCATGGTCCATTTCTGCATATAATAAATTGTATAAACTATATATAACCACATCTTAGTAAGATATGTCAACATTTGAATCGATTTAAAGTTTTTTTTTATTATTTTACATTTACATCAATAGATATTTAAGTTGAAACCCAATACTTACATTTAAAAGTGTAATTCGGCACTTTAATTCGGCAATTTCTCTAAAAAAAACTCTTTCGTCACTGGTGCGCAATGAATTCTGGGGTAGGCAAGGCCGGGAAGGATCCATCTGTTGTATCCTTCATTTCACAGGAAACAAGGATGCATTTGGATGCAGCCTATGAATTAGGACGCAACCTTAGACATACACTTGAAAACTTTCCTAAGCACTTCCCCTCAAGGGAATACCCACCACCATTTTGAAGTGCATTCAAAGGGAAGTAATTGAGGGAAGGGCATAAAAAATTGGACAAATACAGCCCAGAGATGTCTTATGGTATCCGCGAACAGTAATTGACTGTCGCACAACTCTGAATGAAATTCAATGATGTCAAGGCTGTAATGTGATTGATTATTAAGGCACACATAATCCAAGTTAGCTGTTATGCTTTTTCTAAATGTAGAGCAACGGACCCTTGTATCTCCCAATAATAAGACCATCTCTGACAACGCTTCCCTGCCACTAGCTATGTTTCCATCACCGTGTTTTTATGCACATTTTGAAATATCGCATCAGAAATGAGTGATGGAAACGCCAAATTTAGAAAAAAAATCCCTTAATTCGCAAAAAGGTTTTTACACTCGCTTGAGTTGGTTTTTTACTTGTGCGAAAAAGAGTTAATGCAAATAATGGGAGATAGAAATGCATTTGCTGAATAAATTCTGACGTAGCGAACATTAAACCCACGTGACTAATTGGCTTTTTCCACTGATGGTGTTTTATTTACTGTTGGTTACTAGGTTGCCAAAACCATAGGCGTGAATTTATGTTTTAGCCAGTGGGTGCCGCCACTCCGTTGTGTCTTTTTCTCCGTGCGATGCCCATAACTGCTGGTCTACGATCAGTTTTCTCCATAATAATAGCATATTGGTTTGGCAAACGATCCAGTGCGTAAGGTTTCTATTTACAACGTGTTTTGCAGTGTTGAACAATGTAGCCGATCACAAATATATCAGTTTATTTCTTGAACTCAATGGCCAATCAGAGGTGTTTAAGTTAGCACTGAACAAACACTCTGTGTTTTGAGCAGTGAGTGGATTTTGAGTTCTCCACGCTTGCAAAAAAAATACTCTCTTTATAACAAAATAAATACAGTGAAGACATGTTAATTGTGCAGTCAGCTTTGTTTATTATAACAGAACTTTGTGAGATCGCGATGAACTAAGATGAGGAACAGCTTTTTAATGATTATAAAGGGAGTGCTCTGCACACTTTCTATGCCAAATCACGCATACAGTGTGCTTTCTTTCTTTCTTTTTTTTTGGATAAAATGAATGGAGAATATCTTGTGTTTTTCCGTAGGTGCTTGGCTCGCCTATGACAAATACCACCGTCATCCACTCAAACAATTTGATGGAAACGCACCTAATTCACATTTGGGTTTTTTCTTTTTTGTGAACTTTGAAAAGATTCACTTCACATTTGGATGGAAACCCATCTACTGATGGAATTTTCCGCCAATCCATGTTTTCACTGTTATATGGTAGGGGGCGCAATTACGCATCTTCTGAAAGAGTACAGAATCTCTGGATCCAAACAGAGACGAAGAAGGAGCAGAAACAAATGATAGAAGCATTGCTTATGCACATGTAAAATAACACAATCATCAAACATTAAATAGCGTATAAATCAAAACTGCCTAACGTTGCCCATATATGGGATTGTACCCAAGTAACATATAGTCTATGTGGAAGAACATAAATGTATGCTGCTGGTTTAAATGACTTGTGACACCACTGCCTCTAGCCATGGGATTTCTATTGCTTTTTTTGAAATAAATAAAATGCCAGAAAAAAAAGCAAAGGGAAAGGGCCTGAGGCCAGTGGTAGCAGTCACACAAAGCACACATACACACACTTGTTCTAACTGTTGCTGATACAAAAGCAGGAAAGCACAAAAAAAATTTATGTTACAAGGTTTAAGAGGTTAAAGAGCAAGGTATTGATTCTGTCAGTGCACATTTAGTTGCCCTGAAATCAAGACTGGTTGGCTTGTTTCTTTAAATGGTTTAAGCAAGGGCAAATCTCTTTAGCTTGGACTAACAAGACCCTCATTTGATACTTCCTCTTACTGACAAAGTAACACAACAATAGTAAAAAACATCATTTTCTTTAATTCTCCTCATCTAATAGTAGACTAGCATTTGATGTTTTTATTGATTAGGTACACAATATCATTTGAAACAATTCTTATTATACCACACACAATATAGCCAACATGTTTCTGTATTTATTTCAACATGTTTGCTTCCTGTATAGGAAAGTGCTTGACAAGACATTAAATGAAAATCTAATTTAAATTGAGCTGTCCAAAAATGTAAATTTTAAAACCTTCAGGGGTTTTTGGTTACTTTAATAATTCACGTGTGTGGTAAATAATTTTAATGTATCTTTTCAGGCACTATTTTGTTCACTGTTAATGGAAAGTGCAACCACACTTTCTCTATTAGTCCTTTGGCCTATTCCCTTTTCAGTTCATTCACTGATCTACATTTTAGCAACAAGTAGCATGCCACTTGACGGGGGCCAAAGAATGTGCTGAACTAAAGTAAGAAATAATGGACATGAGTCAGCATGGACAGGGGTCACAGGAAGCAAAAATTTACTTGCATCCTGTTCTTCTGGGCGACTACAGTAGACCATTAGTATTGACCTTTATTCAAAAGCATCTCATAGTGGGGGACAACTTAAAAGGACCTGCCACACAACCTTTCAAGCTGTCATACAGCAGAAGCACAGGCAAGCTGAAGAGGACGCTAGTTCAGAAGACTTTACTCTGTGGTGAATTTGCCCTTGACCTTTCAGACCAAACAGTTCTAGTCAGTTTGATAGAGAACCAAAGAGAGATGGAGAAAGAGGACAAGACAAAACAGTTTTTTTGCTTGATGGGATTTACAGTGACCTTTTCATATTCTCATTTGTAATGAATATGACTATGAACAAAACTCCCAGTACCATTATTTATCATAGCTTAATTTACTAGAGAGCAGATTACAACAACAAATAAAAGTAAAACTCATGTATTTATCAAAATAAAATTTAGCATTTCTTTTAATAATAACATTTAACAATGACTTTTTTCAGCAGATAGTCCCTTCCAAAACTCATGCCACTGGTTAAATCAATGTTAATGTTGGGATGCTCATACGAACAGAACAATGTTGGCAAAAGTGTGCCACAATGAGGGAATTTATAATCTACATATTATGATTAAAAGAATCTTATCATCAAAAATTAATAACCTGACCCAACATAGCCTCAGGAATCTGGCAAAGTTATGCATGCTGATTTTCAGGTTAGTGATTTTCAGTGAAGGTATACGTGTTTGACTGCCTTTTTAACTGTTGAACTAAAGAGTAAAGAAAATATGACCCCAAAAATATTTATATACTAAAATCATATCAAAATCTATTCCTGAGAACACTTTATAGAGATAAAACATCAGAAATTGAAATGTCATACTTTTCCCAGATAAGAAACTCTGACATTACACTTTCAGATGATGTGAAATGTCAGTTTCTGTCTCAGATTATTTTTATCGTCTCTTACTTTTGCTCAGAGATGTCTTGTTTCAAATTGAAACAAGAGTCTCTATTTCACATATTCCACTGGACCTTAGTAGAGCTGTCGAAATATGCCTCTTTTCATAAATTCTAAATTTGCCTTTTTTAGCATTAAAGATTCATACTTTGTCAAATTTCAGAACTTCATCTGAGCGCTGCTCACATGGCTGTAATATATTGCGCTGGCTGCAACAAATCAATTGAGAAACACTGCACCCTTGTGGCTAAAACATATCAATGCACTGGTTCGGTCATTTCCAGCCAAAATTGATTAAATTTAGAATTTCACTACATGTAGCTACATGTTCTTTATTGTATAACTATGGAAGCTTGTTTCCGCCACGAAAAAAGGTAATTGTGACTGTTATATATTTCTTTTATATTTTTTCTAAGAAATACACGAGAAGAGAGAGTGAGCATAAATCAGGTGCTTGTCGTTTTTATTCCTGAATGTCACTACTCAAACTCTACAGCGTTTTCGTAAGAGTCACGTAACATAGGACGGTAACGTTATAAGGAAACAGAAGGGTGAATTCACATGTCGTAAATACACAACAGCGACCGAATCTCGCAATTCTGACTTTAAAACTCGCAAACATGAAAAAATACTATAGTAATTTATAGTGAATTTGTTGTGGTAATTCTATAGTTGCTGTGGTAATATAACAACTTGTAAGCAAGGTACAAGAGGCTGTGATACTTATTCACGATACAGCACTAGCCTCGAGTACCTTATTGCTTTTAAAAAAACGGTTACCACACAATACTAATATTAAAGCCAAAAAAAATATGTATCAATGCAACTTTTATTAGGTAAAATCACTAAAAACCTTCCTTCCGCCTGAAAAAATAGTGCCTGACCGTGAACAGCAACAGAATTTATATTATTACGCCATTAGATGGCGGCAAAGACTGTCTTTATGAGTGTGTCGGTCAGTAGCGAAGACTTTTACATTTAAAAGACTGAATTGCTGTGAACACAGAACAAGACACAACTGACAAATGCTTTGACTAGCGCTGTCAGTCACGGGAAAACCCCTTAACTGTTAAAAGGACAAGATAATACATCGGACATTTAAACAGATTATTTATTATGAACATAGGACTGACCTGAAGGAAAATGCTAAATCTGAATGCAGGTAATAAACTCGCTCACTCGATCTCTTTCTCTTCTACATAATACAGTAAGCTTCAATGAACAATATCAATTGAGAACAGTTTACTTTGCTAAGAGTGGTTGCTAAGGGTGTTGTGTAGTGATACACAGAACCGTTAGGTGAAGCGCTCATAGCCGTGTTGTAATGTGAATAAGAACAGCTATTGACCAATCAGAATCAAGGACAGGAACTAACCATTTTATAAATATAAACAAATTACTTTAGCCAATACTGTACTAAGTTTTCTACAACTGTAGTGTATACAATACACTACAGTTTACTGTAGTACAAACTAAAGTATACTACAGTATTTTCAGTATATTATCAGTTCACTATAGTACTACAGTATGCTGTAGCATTCATTAACAAAGTGTTGTAAATACTATAATATATACAGTATACTACAATTTACTATAGTATGGTTCAAAAACACTTTAGTATTTACTATAAATTACTATAGTATTTTTTCATGTGGGAATTCTGAGAAAAAAAGTCAGAATTGTGAGACGCAAACTCACAATTGCGAGAGCAAAAAGTCAGAATTGTGAGATAAAAAGTCGCAATTACCTTTTTTATTTTTTTTATTTAGTGACGGAAACAAGCTTCCATACATAACAGTGTTTGTATGAACAATGAAATATTACTGAAATCTTCTGTGAGGGCAACATGAAAATCTAATCGTTGAGCAAAACAATACAAAACATCAACAATTTAAGAACAAATATAAAAATGTGCACCTGATAATTCACTGTTTTAGTCAAATAAATTAGAATTATGTTTAATTACCAAAGTAAATGTACAATCCACTTTTATTTTATATTCTATGCATGTAATCCCTTTTAAAGAAACAACTGGCTCTGTCACTCGTCCAGAAGTGTCTCAGGTTTGTCGTATCCAAATAATCTGAAGTCTGCTTCATAAAGATTGTAAAGTTTTCTCCTGTCAGCTATTGATATGTTTGCAAACCAGTCTCTCTCCCAATTTACAGCCGTCCTATTGCTGTACCCTGGGGGAAAGTGAATCTGATTATCCAGCCCAAGAATCTTCAACAAATGTTCTGTGTCCTCATCAAGAGTTTCCAGCTTCCCAACAAAATCATAGTCAATTTGGCACGGATGGCAGAGTCTGTAAATCTGCTGCCAGTGTTCATTGAATGGATTTTCCTTCTCAGTCTGTGGGTCTAACAGGTACTGAATAAAGTGAGTAAAGGACAGTCTGATACCTGCGGCGAAGGCCTCTTGAGCAGAGTCAGGGGGGTTTGAAATATTAGCATAACGCTGAAGTATTGTGGACCCAAACTGTCTGTAGAAATCCTCATTTGGCCTAGCAAACTTGTTCCGGAAAGCAGAAATAAGTCGTACAAAAGGATCCCGTACAAAAAGGAACTTAGTGTAATTCTTTAGTCTGTGATGCATTAAAGGTCGTGAGAAACGACCAAAGAGCCTCCAAAATTTGTTAAACGTCAGATGCAGAGTTGCATTGTGGGATAACGCTGATGGTATATCAAGAGGATCCAGATATGGAGCTCCATTTGGTGCTTTCAGGTTCTGGCTGAGCACAATCATGACTCGTTTCCAGTTGGTACATGCTACCTTTGGTACAAAACAGTAAATAACACCATGATGATCATCCACAATGAGATGATCCAAGGCTTTGCTTGGAATCTGGTCAAATGTCTTAAATTTTCCTGGGAAGTTCAAGCTGCTATTGGCTGAGCAAAGCTCTCTTATAACACGTCTACGATGTGCTTGACGCAGTGTGAGTTGTGTGGGAGAAGACTGCGTAAACGTGTGCATTAGGTAGTTTGGACTGTGGTCATGTTTTGGGTGAGGTGTGATGATTGTCAGGTTTGGTTTGACTGACCTGCTTGACTCTCTCCACATAAATGAATCCTCACTTGTCCTACGTTCAGAGGACGTCATGCTCGTGGGGACATCGGGGGGTGATGATGATGCCACGTGCAGATAAAAAGTCCCATCTCTCACGTCATCCCAGTGAACTATTACGAAGAGTATGATAAATATTGTTCCCAACAGAAGGAAACACTGGAGCTTCTTCAGCATTTTCATCGAAAACAAGTCTGTAACAGATCCGGACTTGAATGCATAACACTATCATCTCTGGAATGAGTCAAGTTGGGAATTCTGGAGAAAAACATACAAATTTAGGACATTCTGAAGTTTCAATTCAAAATTACTACCATAAAAGATGATCCATCACTCACCCACATTTTGTCCTCTGGTGCTCTACATTTCATAATGTTCCACGTGAAAACTTTGAAGAGGGCAGAAATGCTTGAATGTACATGTACAAACTCACACTAGGGTGTGAACACAGGAGAGAAATGCTCCGCCTTTCGGCCAGAACTAAATCATATGCTGTTATTCCAGAGGGTTCAGCGAAAACTACCACAACTATTCACAGGAAACCACAGCTGAAAATAAACCAACACACTTGCAGTGTCGACTCCAGAATGACAAAAAATATTTCCAACAACAGCATTGTCACAAAATAACTCTTATGACTTATTTGATTTCAAAATAAAATTCAAAGGTTCACTCATGTACCAGGTTACAAAAATAGCCAAACCCCTGAGATGGAGTGGTCTCTCATGGGATTACAGGGGGATTGTTTTTATGTGAAGGAGAAAGGACACACACAATCTACACACAGGGATTATGATTGAGTTATTATTTTATATTTTTAAATCTAAATTCATTCCCATTTAATTTTCTTTTTTTTTTATTTACAATTACACTTTTTTTTTCATAATGTATTCATGTTATTGATTTTTTTACTCAAAATGTCCTTTTATTTCTTTTACCTTGTCCTTTTTTATTCCCCTTTCATTTCTTTGTTAATGTTGTCTTATTTAATTATTTGTCTATAAGTGCTTTTAACAATTTTGAAAATGTAAACATTTAGTTTTTGAATGTTGAGCAACAGCATGCCGTACATTCTAGTGACAAGGTAGAACAACATCAACATGTCAATATCCACCACAGGTGATGAGTATTTATTACTTTAAACTTTGTGTCTAAATTAATTCTATTTGTATTCTATTTGCACCCCCCCCCCCCCCATTAATTTCTTCATTTTTTTGTACATATCAACATAAAATCATAATTTCAACAAATAATGCCAAAAAACATCACTGATTTTAAGTGACTGAAATCCAATGATCCATGAATCTCATGGATTTGACCTTGTTCCTTGTCTAGCCCTATCATATATGACTATATTATTATGGTTCCATTAATAAAAGTACTTATTAAATAATGGCAAATCTGCTGTATTCGATTTAACTCCTATTTTTGTATATGCATCGAATGCATCATTCAGGAGACTGGTTCACATGAGGTAGTACAGAATAACATGGCATACTACAAGGTTTAGATAACAGCTTCATCTATTCCAGTGAAACATGAGACTATTTGTACTGACACATTGTCAAACAGTGATGTAAGCTGATGTTGTTCACACTCATTTTCACTGAGCTTGACCAGCCATCAGTTTGTGCCAATGTCATTTAGTTGATATCTCCAAAGTAACTAACGTCAGTTATTACAGTGATGATCCCCACAGAAGAAACCAATATGAGCTTTCACACAAATTTTTATATAATTTTATTTTTTATTATAAAACAATTAATTAATTAAATAATCTTATTTCTATGATTTTCTCCAAATAAATTTACTTCAAATGTGATTTTTTCAAACCATTATTCTGTAAACAGCATAAAATCTGTTTTTGTTTTTAATTATGAGATAACATATCTGAGGAAAATGCTAAATATTACATATTTTAAATATTATTAAATATTATAATATTATATGATATATTTTATCTGATAAAATTAAAATAACGTCAATTTGCAACATAGTCTCAGCTGTACATTTTAGTGCAAAAATAGAGAAAAAAGATTCTCGTATAAGAGCCAAAAACTTAAACATATGACTTTTTTACAGTTTGTTTGTTTTTTTGCCATGCTTCATTCTTTTTGTTGACATCGGCCATTCCTTTTTGTCTAGGATTTTCATTGGTGGACTTCTTGTAATTGCCTGGTTGCTGTAGGAGATTGCTGTGGTACGAAACATCTCCTGGGCCTAAAAACATTTTTATTAACTTAGATTAGACTACAAAAAAAACAACAAAAAAAAAACAATCCACAGCCTGTCAACGTCATTTCACAATTAAAAACAACATGTTGAATAGCAAGAAAAAAATCTCACCTCGCTGTCGTTTGCAGATTGCCTGTCCTCGTTTGACATCGGGGTGTTTTTGATGGACGGTGCTGGGTGGTGTTCCCCTGATCTCTAACATCTGAAGCGGCACTTCTCCTAAATTCATATTAACAAAATATCAAAATGTGCTCATTTTTAGGCCTGTTTCACACATCTCACGTCTGCGGCACGAACACGCTGATTTCGGCACCCATATTAAAAAGCTGGAAAAACTCGATGAAATCACTTTATGCTCTGCATTTTCTAACAGAGATCCAAACGCTAGCCTGAATAACAATTTAGCTTGAGTTTTGGAAAATAAATCTGTGAAACTGAAACAGATGTAGTTCTGTACCTGTGAAGTGAGAGACGGGGTTCTTTATTTTAGCTACTGGGGGTGTCGCAGGGTTTCCAGCAGCACCGTTGAGTGGCTGGATCATGTTTAATGCTGGTCTCACGAGGCGGTTATCTGAGATGCTCTCCAAAGCTGGATATCTGGAAGGGTTTTGTCTTGGTTTTTGTACCTGCGTCTCCTTCAAGAGTGCAACCTGAAATGTACAGTTTTTGCATCTATTTCCATACAAACCTGTTTTCTCAATCTAATTATTAGGTTATCATTTGTCATGGTCCCAATGGAAAAAAAAAACATGCAAAAGCACATTGTAAAAGTGATAGTTTGCTTGAAGTGATGAAAAACTGTATGTGATATTAGACAAAGAACAAAAAAGAAATATGTGGCAAGCAGGGCAGGGCCGAAAGCTGTGGGAACAGACGAGGCCGGTGGCGAGAGTGATGATAAGTGCCACCTGCGTGCCACACCTGACGTGAGTCCCACGGATCTCCGGAATAATAAAAGGGAGTGACGACATTAAGGGACGAGAGAGAACCAGGCCTGGATTTTATGATGTGTTTTATTATGTTTATATATAGCAGTTGTCCGTGAGGTGTGGTGTGCAGGTGACGCTCATTATCACTCACTCGCTCAGTTCCCACAGCTCTCGGCCCCACCCTGCTTGCCACAAAATATATAATAAATGAAATATATGAAATAATAATATAAATTAAATAAATGAAATAATAAATGAAATAATTTATCTCGCAATGATTTAAAGACAGCCAATGAAAATACATTGCAGTGATACAATTTCGAATGGGCTTGTTTTTACATACCCCATATAATACACTAATGTACAAAAGTTTGGGGTCAGTAAGATGTTGTTGAAAGAAGTCTCTTATACTCACAGAGGCTGCACAAAAATACAGTAAAAATGTTCAAAAATTATTATAATTTTAAATAACTGTTTTCTGTTTTAATACATTGAAAAATGTAATTTATTCCTGTGATGGCAAAGCTGGATTTTCAGCATCATTACCTCAGTCTTCAGGGTCACATGATCCTTCAGAAACCATTCTAATATGCTGATTTGGTGCTTAAGAAACATTTATTATTATTAACAATGTTGAAAACAGTTGTGCTTAACCCTCTGGTATTGTTAATTTGGGGGTCACACTTGTATTGTTTGTGTTGTGTTGTATTTTTAGTAAAATCAATATATTTTTGTTCAATAATATTTTATTTTGTATTTTGAGAGAATTTTATGGTACTAATTAATATTTATGCAATAATTATGATAATTTTTTCCTCCATTTTTATTACTTTTCAATTAAAGCAGTATTACATGTTAAAACAGAGACAATGCCTTTAAAATCCAATTTTTGAAGGCAGATTAGTGCCATCTGGTGGGAGAAAAACATCTGTAATGCCCTACTAGATTCCTATTTAGCTCTATATAAAAAGGCTTATAAATTCTCTAGTTGTGTTTAGGCATAAATACTTATTTTTTAGACATAAATACTTATTTTTGTTAAGTTGTGGATTTGGATATATATTTAGACATTCTCACAGACAACTTTTTGAAAAGGTTTAGATTTTGTTTGTTTGTTTGAAATGCTGGTTTGAAGTGTCAGTTTTTGGATTGTCACACAAAATGCTGTGTAAAAAATGATCTGTATTTTTTGCATATTTACGATTCATTTCCTATGACAGTCATTTTTGACCTCAAACAAAACAAGCGTGACTATTTTTTTATGACCATTTTCCGAATCAAATCCATGTTTTTTTGTGGTCACATAGTGACTGCCACAAAAGTCATCGAGTTTCGTGCCAATTTTTTAAATTTCAAAGTCTAAAATTTCAGTCTAAAATGACCAAACAACACCAGAGGGTTAATATTTTTGTGGAAATCATGTTACATTTACATTTAATATGTCCTTGCTGAAAAAAAGTAAAAAAAAAAAAAAAAAAAACATACTGACCACAAACCTTTGAACAGTAGTGTATATTTTAGCATAACCAAAGCTCACTGAAACAACATATGTGCTCATACCCTTTTGGTTGGTTCAATAGATCTGGACCGCTTCTTGCGCTGTTGTTTCTCAGGCAGCTCCATTCTGCCTTCGGTTCTCTTTGGGTCCTGCTTCAAATGGGAGCTGCCTCTATATCTTGGGGGGTTTCTTTTGACCTCCACTGACTCATCTGCCAAAGTAGAAACTAGACTGTCCATGCTCATCGAGGACTTATGTCCTACGGCCAAAGCCACACTGGCCACCCTGGAATTAGACTCCTTTGCTTGAAGGTGTGAGCGGCGTTTTGCAGCAATGACTGAGATGCTCTTGGTGTCACTGACAATTTCCCTCAGAGTGTCTGGACTCACAGCTTCAGCAAGACATACGGGAGTCGAATTCTTAACAGCACAAGCCTGCTCAAAGACATTCAGACACATTACAATCTTCACAAAACTGACTTGAAAACTTTATCTATGAAGCACAAATGCAAAACGTCAAAGTATCACTATAAATCAACATGCTATGTCATATAAATCAATTGTAGACTAATTTCAAAATAGAGTAAGAACTGGGAATTATATAGGGTGCATTCACACTTGTCATGTTTGGTTCGATTAAAACAAACCCTGGTGCGATTGCTCTGTTAGTGTGGTTCATTTGAGCATGTGTGAACGCTGCCATCCGAACCCTGGTGCGCACCAAACACCCATCTTTTTTTAAGCGGTCTCGGTCCGCTTCCAAACGAACTCTGGTGCAGTTCGAATGATATATTAACGCAACACGGACCAAAGACACGTAAACGAACCAAAAAACAGGAAGATGAGACCCTAAAAAGGACAGATACTTCACGCATATCGTATTTTTTTCATCATAGTCGCGAGTTTGCCCATCACAGGCATCAGACGCGCATCTCCACGCAGCAGATCGTTTGTGTGTGTGACGGAGGGATTCCCGCCGCTGTTTTGACTCCTTTACACATTTTATAAGCTCTTCACGAGTTCCCAGCTGGCCAAAATACCATCATATGCAGGCTACGCACACACAACAAGCGCAATTACCTCAGCATACAGCATTGTTTTGGATGTTCGGTACGTTGCATCTCAAAATAGGCAATACGTCATAAAATCCGACCAATCAGGTTGTGAATGTATCCCTATGCCTTTAGGTTCGTTATCTTTTGGTTCTGTGTTAAAATTGCCAATCTGAATGCTAATCGGACCAGGACTAAATGTTTTTTTTTTCTTTTTTGGTCCAGACCAAATGAACCAAACAAACCGAACTACAAGTGTGAACGCACCCTGACAGTCCGGATGGCTCAGTGTCTACGAGCGCTTCTGTGTGTTTACCTTCATCACAAGAGTTGGGCTAGAAGATAAGTGGTGCTGTCTACGTGGTTGAATTTTAGACAACGATTTGAAAACTCTGTTACTGTCACTGTCACGAAAAGAAATGAAAAAGAAAAAACAAGCAAGATGAAAGCATACTACTTCTGTTGTTATACCAAATAAAGTAGCAGTTTTCTTTTCTCACTACATACTTTACCTGTCATAATCCAGCCCAGAGGAAGCAGAATCACGGGCATGTTTATCTAAAGGACTGAACTTCCTGCTGTTTTGCTGTGTTTTCTCTAGCTCTTCTAAATCGGAGATGGCATTAATTCTCAGTTGCCTTGCCATAATCATAATAGAGTTATCCTGTATAAACAGAAATAAATTGATACACTACTGTTCAAAAGTTTGGGGACTGTAAGGTTTTTAAATACTTTTATTCCTTAAAAAAAAAAAAAAATTCTGTCATTAATTACTCACCCTCGTGTCGTTCCACATCTGTAAGACCTTTGTTCATCTTTGGAACACAAATTAAGATATTTTTGATAAAATCCAAGAGGTTTCTGTCCTTCCATAGAGATCCAATGCAACTACCACGTTCAAGGTACAAAAAACTTAGAAAAAGGCATCATTAAAGTACTCCATGTGACTCCAGTGGTTTAACCTCAATTTTATGAAGCGACAGTGCTTTGTTTGCGCAAAAAAACATTATTTACCACTTTATTTACGAAAATATTGATCTGCAATTCGTGTTCACGAGAGCATCACAACGCATGCATGTTGTGTTTAGACATGCATGAGTGTTCACTAGAGCACCACGACACATGCATTTTACTACCTTTCTGGACCTTGAAAGTGGTAGTTGGATCTCTATGGAGGGACAGAAAGCTCTCAGATTTCATTAAAATATCTTCATTCGTGTTCCGAAGATGAACGAAAGTCTAATGGATGTGGAACGACATTAGGGTGAGTAATAAATGACAGAATTTTCATTTTTGGGTGAACTAACACTTTGAGAATGCATTAAATTGCTCATAAAAATTCTATTTTAAATAAATGCTGTTATTTTTAACTTTCTATTCAACAAAGAATCCTGAAAAAAATCATTGTTTCCCGAGAAAATATTAAGCAGCACTACTGTATTCAACATTGAATAATAAGAATGATTCTTGAGCAGCAAATCAACATATTAGAATGATTTCTGAAGGATCATGTGACACTGAAGACTAGAGTAAAGCCCAAAGTATACGCAATGGTCTGTGCACTGTCCGTGTGTTGTAATTTTCATCAGTTTTCGTCATCAAGAGGTTCCGCGGACGTCCGCACACACGTCCACATGCAGTCCAATTTTTGTGTCTGCGCAGACGGTACACGTACAACAACGCATGTGCGAGTGACTTGAGCGCTTGAAAACAAAGTTCACTAGATAGTGCACATGCGCCGAAAGTGTCTTTCCATGATCACGGCCAAAGAAGTATACTTTGAAAGGCTCTGGGTGAAACAGAGCAGAACGCGAACAATGAAGTATACCCGGGCCTTAATGGCTGCTGAAAATTCAGCTTTGCTATCACAGAAGTACATTACATTTTAAAATATATTAAAGAAAACAATTATTTAAAACTGTAAAATTATTCACATTGTTACTGTTTTTATTGTATTTTTAATTAAATATATGCAGCCCTGGTGAGCATTAGAGACTTCTTTAAAAACATTTAAAAAATCTTACTGACCCCAAACTTTTAAATGGTAGTGCATATTTAAAAATCAAAAGAGACTGTTGAAACTGAATGAAAAGGGACAAGAAAAGGAGAAAGAAAGGAAGAGATCAAATAGAATAAAAAACGAGTGTTGCTTACTGCTCTGGGGTTTGTGGCGAAAGCATGAAGGTTGAGAATTTGGTCGACGCTTGCATCACTTAATTCACCAAAGTACAGTGAATAAAGCTCTTGTAATTCCTCAGGTACACAAAGTCCTTGATCTGTGGAGAGAATTAATAAATAATAAATACATTAGCTAAAATATAACAAATGTCAGATGCTATAATCTGTCTTTTTAAAGACATCTGCTCATTTGAGTGACCCACACCTTCAATTAGAGCCTTTTGCTGGTGTATGATGTCATCACAGAGTGTCCTCTGCTGCTCATGGCGCTGAATGATGAAGTCTTTTGTTCGGAGAACGTTTTCTTTGCAGAGAACAGCTGACTGGATTTCAGTTTTTTCAAGCTCCAGCTCATGGACTTTGCAAAGCAGTGTCAGAATGTCTCTCTGCTCACTGTTACTTATGCGTTTAGGGAGCAACTCCTCAATCTTAGATGACTTCAGTTTCATGTTCAATAATTTTTCCTCCAGTTCACACTGAAAAAAAGAGTGGAAACCAATAGGCAAACAAATTTTGGCAAACAAAATAACAAATATTTTATAATGCCTCCTAATTAAGCTGAGGTCATAAAACAGCATGTATAAACATTAAAAATTATGCACATTTTAGATGAAATATAGCAGATCACACTGCAGGACACTGCTGTCACTGTTTTACATGTCAGATGTCTGTTTGCTTTCATGAGTCATTCAAAATGAGTCTTAATTAAACTTGTTTACTTTCAGCTCTATTGTTTTTCTCTGTTCAGCCAGTAGGGGGCCGATCTCCTCTCGAGCTGCTGTAACATACTGTGGCTCCTCTGGCCCACTCTCTTGCTCTTCATCCTTATCTCTGTCTCTTTTCTCTCCGTTTACTTCATCTCTCCCTCGCCGGGCACGTGCTCGATCACGCTCCCAACTGCCAGATGAGGAAAAGAGAAATAGACTACTTAAAATAAAAAAGACACATTTAAAACATTTATCAAACGTCCTGTGATGGGGTAGATTTTTTAATATTGTGTGAGATGGCAATGATGTAAGGTGGTAATGACATATTTGGAGGACAAGCCCAAAATAGACATTCTATTAAAATTACCATTTCAACACTTAAAAATATGGGGAAAGTAATTAAAGAGATACAATAACATTTGAAGGTTATTAAACTTTAAATTATATTTAAACTTTATAATTAAATTTTACATTAATATTAAACCCCTTATCATTGTTGTTTTAGTATCTTTGAGATACTGTTATATTTTTAATTAGCAAGTATATTTATATTTTTCATTTTGTGTTTTTTTAATTATTTTTTTAATGCCTATATAGTTTTTATTAATTTATACTTCAGTTTGTTATTTTAATACATTGTTAAACTAAAGGAAAATGAGAAATGTTGAAGTTTTTTATATTTTATTTCAGTTAAAGTCGGCATGAAACGAAATTGCAATCATCCTTTTTTTTCTTTTGTGACTTATATGTGAAATGGCTTCTTGAACAAGAACAAATGTAGGGCGGGACTTGATGTTCTCCATCAGGAATTGATTGTTGTGGTTTGCTATTGTGATGTCATGTGAGTGACAGGTTGTAAACACATCATTAGAGAAGAGCAGAGAAGAGAAGAGAAGAGAAGAGAAGAGAAGAGAAGAGAAGAGATGTTGCTGTGAGAGAGAGGGGAAGTTATTTTGATCACTGAAGACTGAGGGCACATGAATTTAAAAAAAAAAAATTTATGATGTGCATGGATAAATCATTTATAATAAAAACGGCAATATACACAAAAAATAAGAATTGTTCATTTTGTTTTCAAGGTGACTTTAACATTTAATTTTTTTTTTTTTTATTGTTTTAGTTTTCTGTAATGATAATAACCCTGCCCCTAACTGAAAACTTGCTGATCACTGGAACTCTGTTTATATATACCGTTTACATATGTGTAAGTTTGTGTTTACTCTGAGATGGTGAGCAGATGTCTGGATGTGTCTATGTGGAGTTCCATATTGCAGTTCTCCAGCTCCATCAAGCTGCGTCTGATCTCCATCTGCTCCCTGAAGGCAGACAAGAGCTGCTCCTGCAGTAAAGCCATCTCACCATGACTGTACTGTTGCACCTCAGCTAAGAGCAGCCAGTACAGAGAAATCAGTTGGCAATCATTAAAATCACTCTTTTAGTGCTATTTCAAGAAAAAAAAAAAAAAATCCTCATTGACGATACTAACACAGCAAGATCTCATATTATTGCTCATACTTGCATACTTTAGGAATTTGAACAAACAGCTAAGTATTAAACTTTGGTCTGTAAGTTGTCCAGTGTGTACATTTTTAAGTCTAAAATCCTGATATTAAAGGTATGCACTATGTAACTTTTGGCCCTCTGGTGCTACATTGTTTTGCTTGTGCCTCGGCTCTGTGTGACTGTGCAGATGAATTCTTTCTCATAGCTAAAAAAAAATATTTAGCGATATTCTACTGTTCATAAAACATTCTCTACTAGGCTTAGGAGATATAACCAGTTTAGATGGAAAGGATCTCAAGCTGACTAGCTGAAGACGATACTGTAGCTATATCCATTAATAGACATGGTACTTCCTTAAAAATAAATTCCAGCACAGTACTTCGAGATTTACCAGCGCTATGTCAACCTTTCTCGCTCGTGACGACTAACCTATGTTACTCCCACGCCATATACGCATCAAAGTAGCTGGAGCAACTTTTCTCTATTTATGGATATAACGAGACACACACGGGTGAGTGACGCATATGTGAAAACAACTTCCTATGAAAACCAACCTATCAGGTCTAAAATATAAACACTTATAACAGGCTTACCATAGTGAATCAAAGACAAAAACACATTTTGGAAGAAGAATTGATAATGTTTTAAATTTTATTAATTTTGAAAAAAAAATAAAATAAAGTTACATGGTGTACCTTTAATAAAATTGTTTATTTCAATATTAATTGTCAGTTATTGTACTCAAACACAAACACAAAATCGAACACACCTTGATTGTCACAAATGTCTGCTTTCTCTCCTTTTTGTTGCTCTTGACTCTGTTGGTCAATCTTTGCACGAAGTCGGTCAATTTCACTCCGCAGCTCAGCAATAATGCTGGTGTATTGGGCCAGGTGATATGAAACATTCATCAAATTACGCTTCACCTAGAAGAGTTTAAAACAGGATAGCTAGAGAGGACCTGGACTGCATCTCAGCACAATGAAATCACAGTTGGGCAATCAGACACTGAATATTAAGAGAAGATCTCATTAACATCCATAATATTTATGGAGTACAGATTGTAAACATAATTATGAAAAATCATTTCAATATAATGCTAAATTAATCATGTTAAACCATAACAGAAAATAATTTATCAGTGAAATATACACTACCGTTCAATAGTTTGTGGTCAATAAGATTTTTTTAAATTCTATTCAGAGGGGATGGATTAAATTGACTAAAAGTGACCGTAAAAGCTTTTACATTGTTAAATGTAATCAGTTTCCACAAAAATATTAAGCCATCACAGGAATAAATTACATTTTAAAATATTTATAAAAAAATAAACTGTAATAATGTTTTACAATATAATAATAAATGCAGACTTGTTGAGAGACTTTATTCAAAAACATTGAAAAATCTTTCCGACCCCAAACTTTTGAGTGGTAGTGTACTGTAAATTTCCTCATAGACCTAAACTTAATACATTTTATTACTTAATTCTCTTTGCGTAATATTTCTTCAATGGTTATTTTAAAATATGAACATCAATAGTTTTCCAGTGTTAAGCTGTGGTTGATACAGATTGTCTAGACAAATACTATTAAGAATGTGTGTTTACCTTGTTTCGAATATTTTTGGCTTTGTCGGCATAAACCAGTGTGTTTCTTGACTCCTCAAAGTTGGAGCTGGCAGGACTAATATGGGTAATCATGACTGTGCGACTGTTTCCTCCTAAAGCATCCTGAAATCCACATCAAAACTTGCAAATGTGTGACAACTGTGCCAACCAAGTCTTTCAATTAAGACGTTTGTAAACATTGTGGGATACAGTATTTCATGCAGTGTGCTCTGGTTGTACACTTTACATTTTGCTAAATGTAGTAGCTCATCTGGGTATTTCTATACAGAAATACAGAAATAATATCAGCAATATGTTAGTAAGCTATTGTAATCATATATATCTCATACACTCATCAAGCCTGCATTTATTTGATCAGAAATACAGAAAAAAATGTAATATTGTGAAATATTATTACAATTTAAAATAATGGTTTTCTATTTTAAAATACTTTAAAATATAATTTATATATTTTTGATCAAATAAATGCAGGCTTGATGAGCATTACAAAATCTATTTGAATGAGGATATTTGTTAAACATGTTGTAGCCTGGATGATTTTGCCCACCTTAAGAAGTCGAGTGAGTTTGCTGTCTCTGTAGTTGACAAACTGAGCACCTTTCCCACCCTTTTCACTCAAGGCATTGATGCAGTTGGCCAGTGCTAACAGGGAACGGTTTATATGTGCTCCTTCTTTCATTCTCTTTCCTCTGTTTTGAGTCTGAGAGAAGACAATTTGTGCTTCAGAAAAGGACAAATGACTGTTGGTGTTAATAAAAAAAGCAATTGTAAGAATGTTTGAATTTTATGAAGGATGTTTGTGATGTTTTGGCTGCCATATGAGATGTGACATGCTCAAATTCCTTAATCAGTCTCACATTATTTGCATATTAATAATGAAGGATAGAAGAACTTAAATATTAATTTCAATGAAAGATGAGAGAGGGCACTAGACTATAAAATCTGGCATCTTTGAGGAATTTGAAAGCTTGTGTTTCCACTTCAGCACATCTACACACACAGCACGTACCTGTGATGCTCGCTCAGTTCCTGCCAAGTCTACCATGAATAGCTTCCCCACCCTGACCTCCTCGTTGATATCCTTTACACGACTCTTTTGCTTGACTGTCACCTGTGGAGCAGACAAAGCAAGAGGTGCACACTCAGACTACAGTGCCAATTTGAGGTCATGCACATGATTACTATGTGTGTGTGTCTCTGTTTTAGGCTTGCCTGAAGAATAGCATGAGAGCGAGATGACGTCTTGTTAGCAGCTGTCGACTCCTGGGTCCTCTGTTTATTCCCTTTGGTCAAAAGAGCCATTATCTAAAATCACAAGCAAACACCAGGTTCAGAAGGACATCTTCCTTTAATGGAGACACTATAAGGAGTAGACAGGCCAATCATGGGAAATTAATTGGTGGCAAAGATGGCCACCAAGTGGAATGACTTGCTTCAAAAAGGAGTCTAAGCTGTAAACAATCAAATTCCACATTCAGACCCAAAAGGATGACACTTTCACTGACATGCTCACATTATTTTAACTAATGTAACTTATATTAACTAGACTTACACTACTATTTAAAAGTTTGGAGGTTAAATAAGTATCTTAGCTCACTAAAGCTGCATTAATTTGATCAAAAATACAGTAAAATATTATTACAGTTTAAAATAAAATCCTGTGATGGCAAATCTGATTTTTCAGCATCATTACTTCAGTCTTCAGTGTCACATGATTCTTCAGAAATCATTCTAATAGGCTGATATGATTCTCAAGAAACATTTCCTGCAAAAAATGCTTTTCTTACTTAGATTTTTTGTCCTATTTCCAGTCCAAATATCTAAAAATTCTTAAATCAAGAAGCATTTTCTAGGCAAGTAAGAAAAAATAAGTCAAAATTAAGTGAGTTTTTCCTTAAAACAAGCAAAATAATCTGCCAATGGGGTAAGCAAAATAATCTTATTTCAAACCGAAACAAGATTATTGTTTTCGGTTTGAAATAAGATTTTGGAAACTTTGATACATTTTTTTTTTTCAGAATTCTTTAATGAATAAAAAGTTAAAAGAGAAATATTTTCTAACATTATAAATGCCTCTGTCACATTTGAACAATTTA
The DNA here is from genome assembly GCF_019924925.1 of Ctenopharyngodon idella. Classification (NCBI taxonomy): domain Eukaryota; kingdom Metazoa; phylum Chordata; class Actinopteri; order Cypriniformes; family Xenocyprididae; genus Ctenopharyngodon; species Ctenopharyngodon idella. The sequence goes on along the minus strand of NC_067220.1, from coordinate 13,717,304 downwards.
AAGGGATAGTTCACCCAAAAATGAATTTGCTGTTCATTTACTCAGTTCACCAAGGACCATGGTTTCAGCCAAAAATCTTTTTTACTGTTCTACTGAAAAAAAAAAGACACCTACATCTTGGAAGGCCTGAGGGTGAGTAAATTAATAAATTAACAGCAAATGTTCATTTTTGGGTGAACTTTCCCTTTAATGCAGACTTGCTGAATAAAAGTATTCATTTCTTAAAGAAAATTATGATAAAATCCTCAAATCATCATAAAATCAAAGTACCTCTTTAGCATTACATGTAGAGAATTCAGTGATGCCTGCAATTCGTATTTCCCCTTTAGCATCCTCACGCAGCTCAAGGTACCCAGAAGATGGATTCAACAGATCTCTGATCATCTCATTGTAAATCTGCAAAAAAGTTCATTAGTGTTTAGTACATTTAGGACACACTCTGTTTGTATAAAGTCCCAGAAGGACAGTACCAAAAATGATGTCATATCTTTTAATCTCTTCAAAACAATAAACCTGACCTCTATATAGGACATATAAACACTGCAATTCAGGTCCTCAGTGCTGTCTTCAATGGCCCTGAAGAGATCATTGAGTGTTCGGATGTAAATGCCAGGCTCAGAGTCTAAGCCTAACATAGTGTATGTCTTTCCAGCTCCTAATAAAAGAAGAGATTGTTAGAAATTGTGAATTCAGATATCCTGGTTATTTTGTTGTTCTCCGCTTAGTAATATGCTTAAATTTAAGAGGGTTGTCTCATCTGATCTGAGGTTATATGTGTTAAAAAGTCAAAAAGTCATGGCTCGGAAACCATGCGTCGGTGATCAATTTGAAATGAGTATTTTTGTTTACCTAAGGATTTTCATTTAGGGTAATCACAATTTTGTAGGGAATTGGGAAATACAGTAGTAGTGTTTTTTATCCAAATATCAAAAAAATTCACATCTACATTACCTGTGGGTCCATATGCAAAGACGGTGGCATTATAACCAGCAATCACACCATCAATAAGATTTTTTGTTGTTGCCACATAAACATCCTCCTGAAGTAAAGAAAAAAGTAAATACATTGAGGCCTGGAACTGTGATCATGCTGGATCTTTCAAAACCTTAAATCACTTAAACACAAAAACAAATTTTGTTTTTATTTTGACTTTATTTCAAGAACGGCACCTAAAAAATCTTAATGAACATGTAGGATGAGGATCAAGTATCTCATGACCTACAAATATTGTAAATCTTTTGTGTGGAAGAGCATCACTGCTACACACCTGGGTTGCAGTATAATCAAATGCCACATCAAACATGTATGTTTTTTCACGTGAGCGGTTGGCCCTCAGGACATTGTCAGCATCCTCACAGGGGTCCATCAACACCACCATCTGAAGAAAGTAATTAGACATGAGAATGAACTCCAACTATTAGATCAATAATGCAATGATTAAACATTAACCCACTGCAAAATGAATGACCTGAAATATGCTGAGACTGATGTCCACACTCTCTGTGACATATACTGTACACTACCGTTCAGTAAGACAACATTGTCTTTGCAGCTAAATTCACTTTTAGATTAGATCGATTACACTAGCTATTCACTCGAAACATAGCATGCTGAGGACATCTGCTGGTTAAAGCAGTGTAAATGCAACAAGAACAGCAAAAACCTGTTGTACACACTTTGAAACTGCAGCACGTGAGCTTATAATAAACAGCCCGTTATCGTTTGTTTGTGTGGACGCCAATATATAGTTATCGTTATAGTCATCTTTATAGTTATTGTTCTTGGTGTGAACAGGCCTTTATGCTCACCAAGGCTGCATTTATTTAAAATATGTAATTTAAAATAACTGTTTTGCATACTATTTTAAAATGTCATTTATTTTTTTGATGGTAAAGCTAAATTTTCAGCAGTGACATTTATTATCAATGCTGAAAACAGCTGTGCTGCTTAATATTTTTGTGTAAAGAGATGCTTTGATTAATAGACAGTTCAAAAGAACATCATTTAATTAAAATATTTTTTGTAATGATTTTAAAGTTTTTACCATTACTTTTGATCAATTTAATGCTTCCTTGCTGTATAAAAGTATTATTTGTTTTTTCTTCTTTTCTTTTTTTTAAAAGAAATTACTGACCCCAAACTTTTTACACGTAGAAAGTACTGTACATGGCAAGAAAAATGTTTGCTGTGGTGTTGGAACTGGGTTCTAATTAAATGGGGGTCGTGTTTCAGTCTTCCTTCCCTTAACAAAGCCTCTTTTCCACCGTCTGGCCAAAACGTTCTTGTTGCTTAACCATCCCATTCCGTGCCGATACAGACCAGCCGGTACGGATTTGGTTTCATTTTACACTGCGGAGCTGATAACAGAGCTCTTTGGAATGTAATACAAATGTGCCAGTTTTTGCCAATCGTGCTGAGAATTCCGGGCCGAGAACGGTTTGTAATCGTGCCGAACCAAGCTCAAGTGGAGATATAACTGGAACCGTTCTTTGAACTGTTCGGCCCAGCAGTGGAAAAGCCTAAAGTCTCTGAGAACCTGACATCTAATTCAGGTATATAATTCAGGAAAATGGTGGCATGCATTGATTGCATTCTAAAAAGTTCCAGGTGGCTTCAAGATGACTGTAATTCTTTGCATGTATTTTGCACTTAATTTGCACCTTTGCTTTTTTTTTTTTTTTTTTGCAAACCTCTAGAATGTAAAAAATATGCCTAATAATTAAATACATCTGAACATAAGGTTCACTGCTACACCCTCCCTCATTAGCAATTACATATAAACTATAAATTATTATGCTCAATAATTATTAAGATTGATGTGGTTTGCAATTGGAAAAATGTGCTTGGAAAATTATGTAAGACAAGAATATTGACTTGCATAATAATTATGCACACAAAGACATGTCTGCTGCATATTTTTTGCCTTTGAGAATCCTGAGACATCAAGCATAAGCAAAGACGACAGTAAACCTTATTTACTGAGTGTAAATAGGATTTACTGCAGATGAAAGGGAGGATTAGGTCTTTAGACCATCATTCATCATGACAGGTTGTGCAACAGACTCCTGATAAGGATTTGTGAATATTATGCATGTTTCCAAAATGTATACAAAAATATATAGGGGAGACCGGGGCTAGTTGTAACAAGACTAGTATTTAGGTTTAAAGTCAAAAGTCGCTAGATTAAACATTTGATATTCATTTCAGGCAGGAATTATAGGTAATGCTGGATGTGTGTCTCAGTCAGTGGTCCTCCATGTTGTTTTTTGCCTACCTGACTGTCGATCTTGTGCGCCACTGTTGTTGCACCCTCCTCAATCTCTGCATCGTTCAGAGGCCGGATGCGCAGAGCAACCTTGAATCAGGGCACATCATTTATTTAAAAACTTTAAATGAATCTGCCTTCATCCTATTAGATGCAAAACATGTTAACAAAATGTGTCCATATCATTAAAATGGCTTGAATTAATTTGATATTCATATTTGAATCTACATTACACATCTAGGTGTCACATAAGGAAGTGTTCACTCTAGTGTTGTATCTCAGTTACTGTACAGTTTTGACACACTACATTAACATGAATTGAGACAAGGGTTAACTATATAATAAATATACAATAAATATCAGTTTTAACTGAAAACAGGTCAGGGCAAGTTGTCACCTGTGGTTTGTATATTTTTAAATATGTAATTCATTACAACCTCTGATTTTATACACATACATACATACATACACACACACACACACACACACATATATATATATATATATATATATATGTGTGTGTGTATTTATATATATATATATATATAGAGTATATGACCCTGGACCACAAAACCAGTCATAAGTCGCACGAGTATATTTGTAGCAATAGCCAACAACACACTGTATGTTTTGTAAATTTCCTACTGTAAATATATAAAAAATATATTTTTGTAAGTAATAATCATTGCTAAGGACCTTATTTGGACAACTTTAAAGGAGATTTTCCTCAATATTTAGATTTTTTTGCACCCTCAGATTCCAGATTTTCAAATAATTGTATCTCAGCCAAATATTGTCCTACCCTAACAAACCATACATCAATGGAAAGCTTATTTATTTAGCTTTCAAATGGATAAATAATCAAAAATTGACCCTTATGACTGGTTTTGTGGTCCAGGGTCACGTGTGTGTGTGTGTGTGTGTGTGTTTGACAGAAGTCTCTAAATGCTCACCAAGGCTGCCTTTATTTGATAAAAAAATGTAAAATCAGTAATATATTGCAAACTGTGAAGATATATTATTACAATTTAAAATAACTTTAAAACTTTTATTTTAATATGTTTTAAAAAATATTATAAAATGTAATTTATTCCTGTGATGCAAAGCTGAATTTTCAGCATCATTACTCCAGTCTTCAGTGTCACATGATCCTTCAGAAATCATTTAATATGCTGATTTATTGCGCAAGAAACATTTCTTATTATTATCAATGTTGAAAGCAGTTGTGCAGCTTAATATTTTTGTGGAAACCGTGATAGAGTTTTTCAGGATTGTTCAAATAGAATGTTCAAAATAACAGGATTTATTTGAAACAGAAATCTTTTTTAACATCATAAATGTCTTTACTGTCACATTTGATCAATTTAATGTGTCCTTGCTGAATAAAAGTATTAATTTCTTTCTTTCCAAAAAAATATTTTCACTTTTCAATGGTACTATATATGTCTTACTTGCTGCTACATTTATTAATTATTTTGCATTTCATGATTGTTTGTTTTGTTGATGAACCATTAAAAACCAAATATAATACATTTTAAACACTGTTATGTTGTGAAAGATGGCCTTTAGTTTTAGTTTTTTTTTAATCTGCCAATAACCACTAGGCTCCCTTTTGACATCTTTTTATAATATCTTTTAATATGTTTATGCAAAGACTGACTATCAAAACATTAAACTACACTGAGAATATTCACTAAAAAAGTGACAACTACTGTAGCTCTAGTCTCCAAATGTAGTGACGTACTAACAAAAGTTATTATAAAGTGTTATCATTTGTTATCACAACAAGAGAAACGTTCTGTTCCTAATGTGATTCTCCCCAGGCTGTCCCACAGGAGCCACATTATCATGCATCTCTGTGAGAAGCCTGTACTTTTGTCCTGCGGGACATTCGCCCAAGTAGCCTATCTTGGCGCGTGCAAGTGACAGGTGTTCAGCCTTACTGTTGAATGAACTGTGGTGCTTTAATAAAAGATCGACAGCCTACCGTGAGCTGATGGTCCTTCCACTCTCCTGGCAAATCCTTCATCTTTTTATTCCCAAGTTACTCCAATCTTGTGCTGTATCAAAGCCTGTTTTTTAACAGACAAGATCAAAATACGCCTCAGCTAGTGCTACGCTAGAATATACTGGTGATTTACCGCGGGTAAGTTAATCTTCTTGATGGCTGGGTAATCTCATTCTGAGGCAGGACTTGTGCCGGCCCCTGCGGAGATCCTGGATTCACCAGCGGACTGTTGTTAACGGTGATAAAACCCCTAGTGGTGTGAAACAACCCAACGCGTTCCTACCATGCTGTGACTATGTCAACCCATCCTCTCCAGTGCAGCTAAAAGAACATTTTCATCAGTCCAAACCGTAGTCATCCTCATATTTACGCTGATATTTAAGAGTAAAAGTGTGTGAAGGATTTAAAAAGTAAAGGATAAAGGCGTTTGAGCGCCTCTTGATACCGGTCAAGACACTGGCGCGAGAAAACTGTTACTGTTGCCATGGAGACAAGTACACACTCGTTTGGTTACTTTGGCAAGTTTTTGTGTCAAAATAAGTCAGCCCAACTAATATTTCTCTCTTTTTTTTTTGTCGTTTTCTAATGCTAATTTACTCGCATTTGCAAATCAATTTCATTTGCAAAAACGCACATACTGTACTTTGTGCTCAAAATGAGCATAAAACACAAAAATGATATGCCTAATTAGGGTTAGTAAAGATTTATTTAAAAAATAAATAAATAAACAAACATGGCATAACATAAAAAAGTTGCAATTACTCTATAGCCTACAGAGAGACTATTTCATATGCCCAGTAGTGCAAAATGCAAATATTAAATACAATTAGAAAATGTTAAAAAAGTTTTATCTATCATAATGCTCTAATATTTATTATGTTTTATTTTTGTACTGTGTTTTTTGTTATAATATTTTGATCTGTTTTCATAGTGTGATATTTGGATTAATGTGTTAATACCAGTTAGGATCAGTTTGACACCATCATTATTATTTATAATAATAATAATAAAAATAGTTATTATTTAAAAACAAAGATAAAAAAAAATGTACTGCCCCCGTATTAAAATGAGATAACAGATAATGACATATGAGGTTTCAATGATATTTTGACCACTGATATTTTGGCTGACATGACCTCACTGTTTTTGTGCAATATTAAACCACAGGAGAAACATTAAGTTGTTTACATTTATTACAGGGGAGTAAACATACACAATCTTGTATGTTTGTATGGAAGCTTTAAAACAATTTCATTCTATGGGAAATTCAAGTAAAATACAAAGAAAATAACCCACAAAATAACCCACAAAACTTTTCTTGCTCTGTCAGAAGAATAGCAAATGATAAATCACTGCCCTTTACTGCTTTCAGCGAATGCTACAAGAACATTGTATGAAGGGAGATTTAAAGGGATAGTTCACCCAAAAATGAAATTTCTCTCATTAATTACACACCTTCATGTCGTTCCACACCTGTAAGACCTTCGTTCATCTTTGGAACACAAATTAAGATATTTTTGATGAAATCCGAGTTTTTTTTATCCTCCATTGAAAGCAATCAAATTACCACATTCAAGGTCCAGAAAAGTAGTAAAAACATCATTAAAATAGTCATTCTGACGTAGAACCTGGAAGCACTGCAACGTAAATAGCATAGCAGAATGACAGGGGAGAGACAAATTTGTTAAAGTCGTTATTTTGGTTTGATTTTTGCGCACAAAAAGTATTCTCGTCGCTTCATAACATTAAGGTTGAACCACTGTAGTCACGTGGACTATTTTAACAATGTTTTTACTACTTTTCTTGACCTTGAATGTGATCATTTCAGTGCTTTCAATGGAGGATAAAAAACTTCTCAGATTTCATCAAAATACCTTAATATGTGTTCTGAAGATGAACGAAGGTCTTACGGGTGTGGAACGGCATGAGGGTGAGTAATTAATGACAGAAATTTAAGTTTGGTGAACCAACCCTTTAAGAATATGAGCTCTTACTTAAAATTCATCTTAAAATTAAACAACATCCCTTCTCAGCAGGAATATGTGAATCAGTAAATGTGTTTAAAAGTTTGAATTTAGTTGGACTTAAACAACAATTCATCAATTTTAAATGTCATGTAAATGCTTTAGTCCTGACTGAAATTGTACCAGTCTGGTTGTTGCGAAGTCAACAGATCTAGCTCAGCTTCGTCCAGCATGTTTAAACATTAATCAGACTACAGTTGGCCTCAGCTTTGAACAGTTGCTCCAAAACACAGAGGTTTTTTCATTCTTTAAAGTCACCATGAAATCAAAATGGATAATTCCTGGTTTATGGAATATTGCATGCAGTATTTATTATAAATGATTTATCCGTGCACATCATTTTTTTTTTTTTTTTAATTAATGTGCCTTCATAATCTTTAATCAAAATAACTTCTCCTCCCTCTTGCAGTGACATCTCTTCTCTTCTGTGATGACGGGTTTACTGACGTGAGGGCGGGACAACCTGTCACTCACATGACATCACAGCAATAGCAAACCACAACCATCCAATCAATTCCTGATGGACAAAATTAAGTCCCACCCATAATTTTTTCTTGTTCGAGAAGCTGTTTTACTTGGATATACATCACAATAGGGAAGAAAAGCCAATCGCAACTTTCGCCAAGTCGCCAAGAATTTGTTTCATGGCGACTTTAAATTTTCATTTGCATACTTGTGTGAATTTTTTGCTCGACTACGCAAAAACCCCGCTCTATTATAACTGTGCATGTCAACATAGTGTCTCTCATACAAAGCACTTGTAAAGGTCCTGTGGCGGTGACCTCTGGGGGTGAGTATTTTGTCTTAGAGCTGGAAACATGGGTGCTTTCCATGTAGGTCTACTTCAGATCTCAGATAGAAATGATCTCTTCACTGATGAAGAACTCGATGGTTTCCTCTTCCCAGTCCTCCACATTACTGTCCAGCTCATCTGTGTCCACACCTGAGAGATGATATATCAGTGCAACTCATCAACTTCTCATGAAAATATTTTTACTTTTTTATTTTAGGGCACTCTGATAAACAATGTGTGTACTGTTCATCAAGCTGCATTATGGGTAATCCGTTGAGATGGGCTGCAGTGTGCATCTGCAGTCATTTAAGCAGGGTGGGGCCGAGAGCCGTGGGAACAGAGTGAGGCCGGTGGCGCGAGTGCTAATGAACGAGGAGGGATGACAGTGGAAGACGAGAGAGGACCAGGCCGTTAATTTATGTTTACATGCGGCAGTCGTCCGTGAGGGACCGCTTTACTTTCGTTTTGTTGTTTGTTTATTTTTGGATTAAATTTATGTTTAACATTCGTCGGTTCCCGGCTCCTTCTTCCCTGAACACAAACCTTGATACAATTACTAATGGCAAAATAAATTCATTTAATAAACTATTTAAACTTTATGTTGTGTTCCGGTCATTCCTCATTGACCCAGAGAGGATATTCTTTTTACCAAAAATGCCAGTTAATGTTTTCAAATTGGAGTAAAACTTACTGACTCTGCTCAGACAGGGTATAACAACTTCCCAAAAACTTTTGATAATATTTGTGCTTTTTTCTCCCACCTTGTTACATTTGTGGTGTTCTTGATCAAAAATGACCAGCCAACTAAAAATGGCTTATAAATCTCGTTATGCTACGTTACTGCCAAACATCAGATATTTGAACCTCAGATAAGCCTACGATCAATCAGTTTTTAAAAAAGAAATACAAAACCTGTGATAACTATGGAAGCTTGATTCCTCCACTAAATAAAAAAATAAAAAGGTATAATTGCGACTTTTTAATCTCACAAATCTGACTTTTTTTTCACAATTGTGATATATAAACTCACAATTGCGAGAAATAGTCAGAATTGCATGATAAAGTCGCAATTGCTAGAAATAGTCAGAATTGTGAGTTACAAGGTCCAATTCTGAGGAAAAAAAGACTGACTTTTTTTCCTTAGAATTGCGAGTTTATATCTCGCAATTCTGACTTTATAACTCACAATTGCGACTTTATAACTCGCAGTTTTGAGAAAAAAGTCAGAATTGCGAGATGTAAACTCGCAATTGCGAGAAAAAAAAGTCAGAATTGTGAGATAAAAAGCCACAATTACAATTACTTTATTTGTTATTCAGTGGCAGAAACAAGCTTCCATAGCTAACTGAAAGAAAACAAGTTGACAAAAAGATTGAACCAAATCTTTGGTGATAATATAGCATAATGAAAGATTTAAAGGGATAGTCAAGGGATAGATCACCCAAAAAATGAAAATTTTGTCATCACTTATTCACCCTTCCATCCTATGGCTATCGTCAACTGTCTGGTTACCAACATTCTTTAAAATATCTTCTTTTGTGTTTAACAGAAGAAAGAAACTCATTCAGGGTTGGAACAACATGAGGGTGAGTAAATGATGACAAAATGTTTGGGTGAACTATCCCTTTAAAAGCGGTCATTTTTGACCAGAACACCAAATAAGGTAAAGGATTTTCAACACAGCACAAGGGTTTATTATGGGCAAAAACAGTTGCTATAGCGTAAGAAAGGGATGTTTAGACATGATGGAAATGTCAAGAGAGAATGAAAACAATAGAGAGAAAGAATAAAGAAAGACAGAGGTGTTTCTCACCTCTTCTGAGCTGAAGGCGCAGCTCTCTCTGCTGGTTGTAAAGCTGAATGGCACTTTCTTTGTACTGCCTGTATTCTTCCATCATCAGATGACGTTTGTCCACTAACTCCTGCATCAAGAGCATTGCAGAAACATTGTATCAACACATTAAAGGATTAGTTCACCCAAAAATGAAAATTCTGTCATTAATTACTCACCCTCATGTCGTTCCACACCCGTAAGACCTTCGTCCATCTTCAGAACACAAATTAAGATATTTTTGATGAAATCCGAGAGGTATATGACTCGTCCATAGACAGCAATTTAACCGACATTTTCAAGGTCCAGAAAGGTACCAAAGACATTGTTAAAGACATTGGTTCAACCTTAATTTTATGAAGCGACGAGAACATTTTTTGTGTGCAAAAACAAAACAAAAATAACGACTTTATTCAACAATCTCTTCTCTTCGCTATCATTATCCTTAGGTAATTGACACAGTAAGCACAGCGAAGCCTTCTGTGTTTACGTCCGAACGTCAGTTCAGTATTGGCCAAAGCTGATCACGTGAGCAGCAAGACGCATACGTGTAATACTGACGCAGGAGCCGGCCAATAATGAGTCGGCATTCTGACATAGAGCCTGGAAGCGCTGGACGTAAACAACGTATGAGAATGACACAAAAGATATTGTTGAATAAAGTCGTTATTTTTGTTTTGTGATTCTCGTCACTTCATAAAATTAAGGTTGCAGTCACGTTGACTATTTTAATGATGTCTTTAGTACATTTCTGGACCTTGAACATGTTGGTTAAATTGCTGTCTTATGGAAGAGTCAAAAATATTTTAATTTGTGTTCCGAACAAAGGTCTTACGGGTTTGGAAAAACATGAGGGTGAGTAATTAATGACAGAATTTTCATTTTTGGGTGAACTAACCCTTTAATTACATTTTTTAAAATTACGTAATTATGCCAATAAACACAGCAAATTAATCAAGTAAGAAAGAAAGAAAGAAAGAAAGAAAAACAAACTGACCTTGGAAGCTTTGGATTGGCTCAGTCTGTCCTTTTGCTCAAAGATTTTTGAATACTTCTTGAGGTCCTTCTTAATTGCCTGTTAAAATAAAGAAAACCTCAGTCTCCTTATAACAGTTTATCACAGTTAAAATTCTAAGTAGACGTTACAAAGGTAAACAGCAGAAAAGACATTTACCTTTATTTGATCTTGACTGAGTAAAGTAGGAGGGCGTGGTCTCCATAACAACTGGCAGAATCTGTCTTTGTTGTTCTTTTGCAGAAGGCGTCCCTGGAACGTCCAAAGCCAGTATGCATTGTCCACCTGTATGCAAAGTAAATAAAAGTATGAGGGGTAAATAAAAAAAGCCTAATGAGGATAAACATATTAAGGAAGTGAACATATCAAATTTTACTTTGTGGCTCCACCAGGAAACAGAAGTCACCACATATCTGCCTGTAGGGTCCCATTCCACATCAGAGGCCATGTAATGCTCCGCGATATACATAATGGTACAATCCGATGTGTCCACGAATGCAAGCGCACCGTTCATACTGCACAGAAAAAGAAGAGGCATATCACCTGTAAGAGCTAAGCAATTAAGACTGAAGAAAAACATCTGGCCATGAACACAGATCACTATCATTCAAAAGTTTGGGGTCAGTAGGATTTTATTTTTGTTTTTAAAGAAACTGATCATTAGATGCATTAAATTGATCAAAAGTGTCAGTAAAGACATTTATAATGCAAATAAACATTTCTATTTCAAATAAATGCTGTTATTTTAAAGGGCACCTATTATGCAAAATTCACTTTTACATGGTATTTGAACATAAATGTGTATTGGCAGTGTGTGTACACAACCACCCTAAAATGATAAAAATCCATCCACTCCTTTTTTTTAATTCCCATAAAACATCAACAGTCTCATAGAACAAGCTGCTTTCATTTTCTGTACATTGTGACATCACATTGTACAAGCCCCGCCCGCGACTGCTAACAGACTCTGCCGTCTTAGCGTAGTTTCCGCCCTGAGGGAGTTGTACACTGTCCGCCATTGTCTCAATGCCAGAGCAGCTGTAGCGACAAGGGTATTTCGTAAGCGATTGAGGTGTTTGTTGTTGGATGTAAGAGTGAGCATAACAGTCATTTTACTCCCGACATCTGAGCAGCTGAAGACGCAGATGATTAGTTTTATTAAAATTTTCTGATTATTTACTCACTCCCATGTCATCCAAGATGTTTATGTCTTTCTTTCTTCAGTTGAAAAGAAATGAAGGTTTTTGAGGAAAACATTCCAGGATCTTTCTCCATATAGTGGACTTCAACAGTTCCCAACGAGTTGAAGGTCCAAATTGTAGTTTCAGTACAGCTTCAAAGGGCTCTACACTATCCCAGACGAGGAATAAGAGTCTTACCTAGTGAAACGATCGGTCATTTTCAAAAAAAAAAAAAAAGTATATGCTTTTTAACCACAAATGCTCGTCTTGCACTGCTCTGCAATCCGCCATGCATTACGTAATCACATAGTAAAGGTAATGTGTGACGTAGGCGGAAGTACCGAGCAAGTGTCTACAATGCGAACGTGCAAAGACTAAGCCCAGCGATGTTGGACGATTTTGAAGTTGGAGGAGAAAATGAGATTTTTTTCACCCTACCACGGTACTTCTGCCTACGTCACGCGTAACCTTTCCAATGTGATTACATTATATGTGGCGGATTGCAGAGCAGTGCAAGATGAGCATTTGTGGTTAAAAAGTATATACATTTTTTTTTTTTTTTTTTTGAAAATGATCAATCATTTCGCTAGATAAGACTCTTATTCCTTGGCTGGGATCATGTAGAGACCTTTGAAGCTTCACTGAACTGCAATTTGGACCTTCCACCCGCTCAACCCCAGTGAAGTCCACTATATGGAGAAAAATCCTGGAATGTTTTCCTCAAAAACCTTTCTTTTCGACTGAAGAAAGAAAGACATGAACATCTTGGATGACTTGGGGGTGAGTAAATTATCAGGAAATTTTAATTCTTAAGTGAACTAATCCTTTAAACTGATATAGTTTTAAAACGCATGCAGATAATAAACTTTCATGATGAAGAAGAACTGCAATGTCCGTGAGCATGATCACGATATAGATGATAATCAAAACCAAGCAGATGTTATGTTAGTATTTGGCAAAGTATCCAATGCAGGCAGGAGCTGTTGAAGGAAGCGCTATTCTGGAAAGGGGGCAGGGAGCAGCAGCTCATTTGCAATTAAAGACAAATGCATGAAAACAGTGTGTTTTTGCATGCACTCAAAAATGGGTATTTACAACATGGTATAATGATCTGTGAGGCATTTTGAGCTGAAACTTCACAGACACATTCTGGGGACACCTGAGACTTAAATTACATCTTGAAAAAAGGAGCATAATAGGTCCCCTTTAAATGTTTTATTCATCATAGAATCCTAAAAAAAGTCCATCACAGAAATGAATTACAATTTAAAATATACTAAAATAGTTAAGAATTATTTTAAAATGTAATAATATTTCACAATATTACTGTTTTTACTGCATTTTTGATCAATTAAATGTAGCCTTGGTGAGCATAAGAGACTTTAAAAAAAACAAAAACATAAAAAATCTTACCAACCCCAAATTTTTGAACTGTATATCTAATTTAATTTAATACTTATAATATATATAAATTAACCTCCGCAGTCCTGCCAGTACCATGAACTGACCCTGAGGACTCCAAAAGATACTGTTGGCCTGCTGCTTATCAAACATCTCTGGAAAACCACAGAATAGTCACAAAAAATCCCTGCGAGTACCAAATCAATCAGGATAATATTACTAGCATATATTTACATAGTATTAGATATACTAACATAGATTTACATCTATATTTCATGAGTGACATTAAGATTGGCACTTACTTATGAGCTCAATCTTGCCGTTGCTTTTGACGTGGTAAAATGAGGCATTTATTCTGGGAGATTCTCCATGTAGTACCGCAAACTTACTGCCGTTGGGCTCCCAGGCAAATGCAATGATGCTCTCTAATAAAGATCAGATGTTAAGACAAAGATTAAAACCAAATATTTTGTGATTGTGCCTAGATCACTATATTTTATTAAAAGCCATAGAAGGCTTTTAAGAGCATTTAAGGCCTTGGTTACCTTTCATCTCCACCACATCAACAGGAACCTGTTTCTCTCTCATGCGGAAAATCTCAAAGTTTGTGACGACACCCTATTGAAGAGCAGAAAACAAATCAGGGAGGTATAAAGATAGGTAATAAAGGAGCTATAATGAAATGATTAGAGGACTTTCTACAAACAAACACACCGACCTGTGTTCCTCTGGGCGTTCGGTCCACCTTCACACACAAGTAGTCACCCTGTCGTTGCCAGTGAAGCTTGCAGTCCACCACGTTGAAAAGATTCCGCACCCGAATCTCTAAACGGGATGGGAACTGCATTAGCGTTACCCTGGCTGGAATGTCCTTGTCTTCTGGGACCCAAAAGGCAATGATGTTGTCTCCCGGTGACCAAGAGAAATCTCTATCGGACAGGGAAAAACTTTAGGGTTGTATTTCACAATCACCTGACTTCCTGGTAACACTCAAAGATAAATCATTTTCAATAAATTTTCAAAAGTTGCCCTTACATTGTAGATATTTTAAAGGAATCATTTTATAACTCACGTTATTCTGTGTGAAATGATGACAGAACTTGAAATAAAATAAATGTTAACTGAAATAAAATAAGTGTTTTATAAGTATTTATATTTGTTTTATATATTATTTTTTATATTTATCATATTTATAATATATAACCAACATTTTCATTTTTTATTTACTAAAACTGAAATAAAAATAAATAAAAACTATGTAGACATATTAAAAAAACACATAAATAAATTACTAAACCTTTAACTAAAATTAAAATTAAAACAGAAAATATAAAAATAAAAACTATATATATATATATATATATATATATATATATATATACACACAGTATATATATATAATTAGTTTTATATGTATGTTATATATATGTTATATATATATATATATATATATATGTTAGTGCTGAATTATGCCTTTAATTACTTTCTACAATCCTGGATAGGTTTGCTTACTTTATTCCAAGTAAAATACCTTACTAAAACTTTGACTAAAATTTAAATTAAAACAGGAAATATAGAAATGAAAGCTAATTCTATATATATGTATATGTATACAGGTGCTGGTCATATAATTAGAATATCATCAAAAAGTTCATTTTTTTATTATAAATTATTTTTAAAAATGAAACTTTCATATATTCTAGATTCCCTACATGTAAAGTAAAACATTTCAAAAGTTTTTTTTTTTTAATTTTGATGATTAGAGCGTACAGCTCATGAAAGTCCAAAATCCAGTATTTCAAAATATTAGAATATTTCCTAAGATCAATCAAAAAATGGATTTGCAAAACAGAAAAGTTCAAGTTCTTTAAAGTATGTTCTTTTGTGCACTCAATACTTGATCGGCAGGACATATTACAGCAAATTACTTGCTCCTAGCACAAATTACTGCATCAGGGAAGTGTGGCATGGAAGTGATCAGCCTGTGGCACTGCTGAGGCACTATTGAGCCTTCAGATCATCTGTATGTTGTTGGATCGACTGTTTCTCATCTTTCTCTTGAAAATATCCCATAGATTCAGGTCAGGCATATTGGCTGGCCAATAAAGCACAGTAATATCATGGTCAGCAAACCACTTGGAAGTGGTTTTTGCACTGTGGGCAGATGCTAAAGTCCTGCTGGAAAAGGAAACCAGCATCTCCATAAAGCTTGTCAGCAGATGGAAGCATAAAGTGCTCCAAAATCTCCTGGAAGATGGCTGCATTGACTTTGCACTTGATAAAACACAATGGACCAACACCAGCAGACGTCACGGCCCCCCCAAATCATTATTGACTTCAGAAACTTCACACTAGACTTCAAGCAGCTTGGATTCAGTGCCTCTCCAGTCTTCCTTCAGACTCTGGGACCATGATTTCAACATGAAATGCAAAATTTACTTTTATCTGAAAAGAGGACTTTCGACCACTGTTCACTGTCCAGTTCTTTTTCTCCTTAGCCCAGGTAAGATGCTTCTGACATTGTTTCTGTTTCAGAAGTGGCTTGGTAGTGCTTTTCCTGTAGATGTCTGAGTGTGGTGACTCTTGATGCGCTGACTCCGGCTTCATTCTACTCATTGTGAAGCTCTCCCAAGTGTTTGAATCGGCTTTACTTGACAGTATTCTCAAGCTTGCGGTCATCCCTGTTGCTTGTGCACCTTTGCCTACCCAATTTCTTCCTTCCAGTCAACTTTGCATTTAATATGCTTTGATACATCACTCTGTAAACAGCCACCCCATTCAGTAATGACCTTCTGTGACTTACTCTCTTTGTGGAGGGTGTCAATGATTGTCTCCTGGACCATTGCCAAGTCAGCAGTCTTCCCCATTAGTGTGGTTTCAAAGAACAAAAGATACCCGGAATTTATACTGTAGGGATGATCATTTAATGAAACTCAAATGTAAATATTCTAATATTTTGAGATACTGGATTTTGGACTTTCATGAGCTGTACGCTCTAATCAACAAATTTAAAAAAAAAAAAACTTTTGAAATGTTTTACTTTACATGTAGGGAATCTAGAATATATGAAAGTTTCATTTTTTAAAATAATTTACAATAAAAAAATTAACTTTTTCATGATATTCTAATTATATGACCAGCACCTGTATATGTATATATATATATATATATATATATATATATGTGTGTGTGTGTGTGTGTGTGAGTGTGTGTGTGTATATGTATGTATGTTAGGGCTGAATTATGCCTTTAATTACTTTCTACAATCCTGGATTACTTACTTTATTCCACTTATTTTTAAACTCTTCTTATCTAGCAGGCCCATTGACTGGAAGAAATTAACAAGGTATTATTAAAAAAAGTAAGTACAGGAACTACATATTAATTGAAGATAAAAGCTTATCTTACAGGGGTTTCATAGATACTGAGAGTGTCTTGTGTCATTCTGGAAAAGAATTTCCCATCCTGACTCCACCTGTGAGAGAAGAAATTTAGAAGTGCCTGTTATCTGAATAAAAAGTACATGAATGCGGACAAACAAAGGGAAATTAATTCACTCACTTAAAAATAGGCCAGTGTGCTGAACTCTCACAATGGAAACCTCGCTTCTTCTGTCCGGTCAGGATATCCCAGATGATGATGGCTTGAGGGTCTTCTTTAGTGTCCATCAGTGGGCTGAATGTCACCACATACCTGACACAAATTTTTAATGTGTTATTCACATCTTTGACTCTGTAACAGCTGCTTTTGCATCCTCTCGGGTGTTTACCTCTCACATGGGGAGAAGTCAATGAGAGACACACCCTGGTGGCTGAATCTTTGTATCTGCTTGAACTTCTCTCCACCCCACAATGCAATTCCTCGTTGGTGAAAAGTGGCCAGGTACGTCCCTTTGGGTGACCAGCGGACGTAAGTCTCTGTCCAGCGCTGCAAAAATATCCAACTCCTCGAGTTAGTACTGTAAGGCTTATATTGCAATTGCTTTGTAGAGTGACATGACAAGATATGTAGATGCCATTACTTCATAAATTAAACTACTGAACAGTAAAAAATACTGTGGATGAATCACTGTGCATGTTAACTAACTTGAACATAACTATTCCTCTAGCTGATGTCTAGATGAAAATCTCTAGTTAAGGCCCATTCACACCAAGAACAATAACTATAATGATAACTATAATAGCGTCCACACCAGTGCACATTATTGTTCTGTTTATTCTAAGCACGTGCTGCAGTTTTGTCGTCTGCTGCTTTAAATGCTCAAACTCTTTAAAGCAGGATGGATTCTGATTGGCTGTCAATATTTTTATCGTTCATCAGCTGGAAAAAATCATTCAGAAAGTGATTCCAATGATATCATTCCTCTGTGCCGTTATTGTAATAGTGGTGTGAAATCTGCTATTTTTTTTATCTGGAACGATTTTTAGAACAATATCCTTATCGTTATCATTATACCAAATTTTAAGAAAATCTGTTTTGTTATTGTTAACTAAAAGTATTAAAATATATATATATATATATATTTTAAATCATTAACTGAAATAAAGATGAAATATAAATATTAGATGAAAAACATGCAGTAAACTTAAAAACTTAAATTAAAATTAGAAATGTTGCTTTGGAAACTAAATGAAATACACACGTTGAGTTTAATAACTAAAATTACTCAAATTAAAACTAAAAATAAAATACATTAAAGGTAAATAGAAATATGAACAAGATTACTAAAACTTAAAATAAAACGAAAACTGAAAATATAAAAATAAAAGCCAATTTAAAATATTAATAAAATACTATAAAAAATACTAAAATAACACTAAAATAAGCAAATCTGTCCATATAGTATTAATTATTTAATAGTATATATTTAATACTAAAATAAAGCAAATCTGTTTGAAAAGAAATATGCTCACAGCTCTCTCTTCAACCAGTATCACCTCCTTTGGGTCACTGGAAAATATGGCAGTTCGTTCTCCTGATTCATAAATTACACTGTATTGATCACGACAGTCTGCATCCTCAAGCCAGTGCCTCATGTTGCCCTGGTAAACAGTGACAGAACATGATGTAATGCCAAGATGTCATTGGCTACTCACTAAAAACATAAAAAAAAAAAAAAAAACAGATAGCAAGCCATCCACTAACATGCTCATATTCCAGTAATCTTGGAATGTCTCAATTACAGTGTTTCTCAAAACCAAGTTTTTAAGTATACAGACAAGGCAGTCACAAATAAATAATTAACACCAAGCTTGACTTTTTTTTTTTTTTTTTTTTTTCAAATAACAGATTAAAAAAATACGTACAAAGTCTTTAAAAGGCTGTTTTTCAGGGCTTTCCCATTGGTCACTGATGTTCATGTACCTGAAACACATGGATCAATGGCCCATAAGCATTGAACTTCAATATTTGTATAGTAACTGAAACTTTTTTTTTGCAGTTCACAATAAAATAGTCATAAACCTGTCATAACCAGTTGTGTTCTGCTTCCAAACATATGAACCCTTTTAAAACTTACTTATCAAAATCTGTGAACAGATTTACTCTGAATGTGTGCTGTTTGTCCAGCTTGTAACCATCTGCATTCTTAACTGCTTCCAGAGCCTGGTTAGGGGACAAATACTCCAGAAAGATATACCTGAGAACAAGTAACACAGCAATTATTTCACATTTGTCACTAAATCGTGTTCTGTAAAGAATCAGCATCATTGCAATTAGGGCTGGGCACTGACACAAATTTCACAATTCAATTCGATTTCGATTCACAATCTTGCGATTCGATTCAGATGCGATTTCAATTCAGTTCGATTCAATATTGATTAATCGGGTATGGTACATGACAAATTTCCTCAAGAAAAAAAATATCTCTCAACTAATGCTGTAAAATATACAGGAACCTCAGCTGGTACATTACTACAATATTAAAGGTTAAAATGAACTGATTTGTTGGCTACTTACATTTAAATTTCAGATTTTTAATGACATATATATATATATATATATATATCTCTACTCATTTTTTATATAAACATTTAAATGGTGGCTGTCATAAAACCATGACGTATTTATTCAAACACACACACATACATTAATTCAAACAAATATTAAAGAACAGGTTAAGTAAAAATGCAATAAATATGCAACATAGTGCATATATTTAGAAAAATGCTCCTCTCTAGAGCTTATTTTTCTAGCTAACAGGATTTTGGGCATTGAATGGCTTTTCTTAGGTAAATGGAACATTACACAACATATTGTTTACAAGTTGTTTTATTGATGTCTTTCAGCAGTTGAAACGATTACATGAGATGTGATATGAATTTTGGTAAGTTGTACTGTATCTTTCAACATGCCGTACCTTCTGATGTTCATTCATGTTTATTTCGTGCTGTAACTAGTAGTAAAGAGGAAGAGATGATCAGTTCATGTGCGATTCGCTTGAACTGAGGCACTACAGCGATCTGTTGCACCATAATAAAGAGTGCAAAAAAAAAAATATTTATTGTTTCAATTTTGTAATAAAATTGACAGAATTTAAAAGCTGAGACTTTGTTTCATATCAGAAGTAACAAAGCACAAAGTTTATTATGATTTATTGGATGGGAAGCATGATACAAACTTTGTTCATTCATCAACTGAAAACAGCATAGACTGAAAGATCGATTCATGGGATTTAAGAATCGATAACGGTTCTTCAAAATGAAAATCGATTAAAGTCGAGAAATAAATAGTTTTATCTACTAAAATGTATAATCTTAAAGTCAGAAACTTACCCTTTGGTGGTCCCAGCCGCTTCAGGGTAAAATTCGTTAGTGATTTTACCAAACTTGGAGAAGATTTTATGGATCACATTTTTCAGTTTCTCCAGACGTTCAGGGCCCACCTGGGGAACGTTGTCCACCACGACCACTGAATCAATCCCATCAGCCTCCAAAGGTCTCTCCCTTAAAACATCCTCCAACAATTCTGCATAAAACGGCACAGATAACTTGCCACTAGAAATTTCTACCAGTACAAATTGGCCTACTGGAAAACTTGGAAACTGTTACTGTAGATGTGCATTATGATATTTATTGCCTGAATTAAATGTTTTAAATAGATCCTGAAATTGTGCAGTATACAGAATGTAGAGTTCAGTTTCAGTAAAGTAAAGGAAAAAATCAGCCTGCTGATTTGCACAGAAAGCATAAAAGCTTCTCATGCTCTCCCTTACCAGTGTCCATCAAAATATTATAGTTACTACTATAAAATCATAATAAAATTTAATCTCTTCAGTAGTATACAATTTAAAAAGTGAAACCATAAGAAGCTATTTTTACCTAATCTGAAGATTTAGTGTAAACTTAAGTGGATTCATTCATTTTATATTATATTTTTGACTTAAATATAACCAGTTAATTTAGATGTTTACACACGAAGAACATTTTAAGCGAACGAATGAAACAAGTTTGGAAACATTTCATTTTTTATGTTTTTGAAAGAACTGTCTTATGCTCACCAAGGCTGCATATATTTAATCAAAAATACAGTAAAAACAGTAATATTGCAAAATGTTATTACATTTTAAAATAACTGTTTTCTATTTGAATATATTTTAAAATGTAATTTATTCCTGTGATAACAAGGTTGAATTTTCAGCATCATTACTCAGTCTTCAGGGCATGATCCTTCAGAAATCATTCTAATATGCTGATTTGCTGCTCAAGAAACATTCTTCTTATTATTATCAATGTTGAAAACAGTTGTGCTGCTTAACATTTTTGTGGAAATGGATTCTTTGATGAATAGAAAGTTGTTTACAACATTTATTACATTTATTTATTAAATCTATTTTAGCATTTATTAAATAGAAATCTTTCGTAACATTATAAATGTCTTCATTGTCACTTTTGATCAATTTAATGCATCCTTGATGAATAAAAATATTAATTTCTTTCTTTTTTTAATCTTACCACAAATGTTTGATTGGTAACATTGTTTGAATTGTATCACTGTTTACAACATTGATAATAAGATAAGAAATGTTTCTTGAGCAGCATATTAAATTAATTTATAAAGGATCATGTGACACTGAAGACTGGAGTAATAATGCTGAAAATTCAGCTTTGCCATCACAGGAATAAATTACATTTTAAATAGAAAACAGTTATTTTAATTTGTAATAATATTTCAAAATATTACTGTTTTTACTGTATTTTTGATTAAATAAATGCAGCCTTGGTGAAGAGACTTCTTTCAAAATCAGTAAAAAATTGTAATTACCAAACTTTTGACAGGTACTGTACAAATTAATAAATAAATTAATAAATTGTAATCTATTTCAAAGGTAGGCTAATATTTTTGATGAAAATTGTGTACTAAGTTATTAATATGCAGTTTTAATGGAGTAACAATAATTGTACCTCTGTTGTATTCTGGCAGAAACTATGTTACCATTGTAAATATTTTTTTGCAAAGACCGAATGTAGCCAAAACTAAATTGAATGATATAAAATATGATCTCATAAGAAATAATTTTCAAGACTAGCAGACAGAATGCATGGCACGTTTGTCTGCTTGCTGTCAAATCAGCAGATCGTCCTTTTTTATTCCACAGAAGTCAACTGTAATAAAAAAATATTATTAAAAATATTTTAAAATCCCAAATTAAGCCGGTAATTAAAGCAGTTTTAGTTCATCTGATGTGCATGGTGACTGTCTTATGTTGAGGCCGCGCGCATAGCGGAATGCGGATTTCATTGCAGCCTCTTCACCTTCATCATCGATGTCTTCCACAAAATCCTCCGGATCGCTGAACAAAGGCTCCTCTTCTTCATCAAATTCTGATTCAGCCGCCATATTTACCGTGTCCTGCATTTGACGGGCTTGAATTTGAATGCAGTATGTTTGCTTTTAGTTAGACAACTAGTAGAAATGCGTCAGATAATATTGATGCTGATTGCCTCCTATCTGCGCAGTTAGGAGCTCTTAAAGCGTCTGCTGTAACCATGTGTGTGAGTGAGAGGCGGTTAGGCTATTGAAGAACATTAACGTGCGCAGAATTTGCGCATACGTAGCTGGAAGCTTCGACGCTCTGCACGTAGTTTTTTATGTCCTTTCCTGCACGCCGTACGGAGCGAAAGTAAGTGCAGCCAACTCTTGACACTAGGCTGCTTTAAATGCGAATGAAAAGGTGTGTTTTATTCAGTGTTGTTACGTTTAGAGTGTAGAGGTTTATTTCCACTTGCTTTTGAATGTCTTGTTGTTGCAGTTGCAGACTCAGACAAACGTTTGAATCATTTCTCCATACTTGCGTACCCTGTTGTGATGTTATCAATGTAACTAACTTTTTGTTGCCACAGTTCGATTTGATCCTATGTGCTGGTGACTCAGGGACTTGGATACCATGGACAGTGACTGCTTAACTTTGCTACCAGCGGTCTGTCTGGTACTGGCCGACCCGAAGCAGTCTCCACCTGACGACACCTCGTTAGAGAAGCTCCTTGATTGGTTCAAAGAGCTGCACAGCCAAAGTGAGTAACCTGAAAACGAATTGATACACATTTTTGACTAATTGAGACCAAGATTTGGTAGAGTAATATATTGTATGTCTGTGCTTGGAGTGTTTGAGGGAAATTCAATTATTTTACTTCAGTGTTTACACATCTATCTAACTATCTACAG
Organism: Ctenopharyngodon idella; assembly: GCF_019924925.1. NCBI lineage: Eukaryota > Metazoa > Chordata > Actinopteri > Cypriniformes > Xenocyprididae > Ctenopharyngodon > Ctenopharyngodon idella. Next base: position 13,694,123 of record NC_067220.1, on the reverse strand, counting down.
ACATACATATACATATTATTGCTGTCAATCAAGTAAAAACGCTAATTTATCACACATTTTCCACAATTTTTTGCACCTTATATTACAAATATCTTTTTTATATTTGATACATATTTTCACATTGACTCTCCAAATTAATATTAAAACAACAAAGATGGTATATTTTAAATATTTGTTTAATGGCATCTTTTTACTACCTACTATGAATGAAGGTCAGTATCATTGATATCAATACTGCTACTGATGTTTGTTTCAATTTCTGGGGATGAAATGAGTAGCCAAATTGCAGCCATTCAACATTACAGTATAATTAAAATCCATTATTTTTTTTACATTTAATAGGCTTAAAAAAGACTATTAAACTTTTAATTTCGGTGAACTTAAAACCGTCTTCACAAATCCTGGTAGAATCTCTGTCAATATAAACTCTCTCTGTTTTAGTAAAAGCTATCAGTTAATTTTTCCACGCTAAGTTTATTTTGTGCATTTATTTTTACAACAAAAAAATTACTAGGTAAAACATTTGGTATCCATATTTTTATGTGAGGATCAATCCTCTCAATACTTCAGTAGCGCTAGTATTTACACATATTTTTGCATTTACACCTGCGTGTCTTAATTATTGAGACAAGCACGTTACTGACAGGATCAAAAACAAGCTGCCAGATGGAGCTTGAAACATGTAAGCACCCTTTGGGTCTCGCATATCACGCGCATTCCCATCAGCCTCCCAAAGAGAAGCGTGATAAGGTGAGCTTTTGATACTACATGCGGACCATCCTCGGTCAGCCGCTCTCTCTCGCTTAAAAGAACTGGTGTGTGGAACCCAGATAGTGTGTTCTTATACTGTAAGGCTAGTCAAAGGATGTCAGGAAGGGGAAAAAAACAGATGCTGCGTTAAACTGAAAATATTAATCTCAGAAATGAAGACTTTATTTTTGACAGCCCTTCAAAACATATATACATATACACCCGCCGCGCACACCCAAGCGCATGTATATATCTACTGCACATACTGTCTGATAGTGATTACTACGTGTTTCCTCAGGTAATGAACAGGTGCTTTTGCAGCATCAGCCGTGCCTCAAGGAGTTCATTTCCAGTGTTTGTGCGTCTAAAACTACAGATCCTGCTATCCTGTCTTTCACCCTCAAACTCACTGGACTTTTGGCTGGTACCAAGCAGGGTTTCCATTTGCTTGAGGTGAGGCAGTTTCCACTATACTGTCACAATATCTGTGACAGATTACTTGCTCGCTCACAATGATGTCTAGGACAGTGGTGCGTTCTCAACATTTCTGACTCCAATATTTGAAAGCCACGCAAAATATTTCTGGATGATGCTTGTTTTTAGTGTTTTCAAAAGATGCTTTATTTACAGAAATTAGAATTTAGAAATACAGAAATTTACAGAATACAGGATTGGCAATATATAAAAATATTTCAATAAAATAATAATTCAAATAATTAAATTTTTCAGAGTTTACACTTACACCAATTAATTTAAATGACTTTTCTCATTATTTGTGATTACAGTTTTTTAAAATACTGTTTTTTTACTCACAAATAGCAATTTCTACCCAATAAAATATTTTAAAGCTTGACATAACTAGAAAAATGTTTATTCATTATAATAAATGGCCATGCCATTTTAGGATTTTATTAATTTACATGACTTTTCCTGATCTAGATATCACACTTTTAAAATTCCCATATATATACAGTTCACAAGTTTGCCTGCCCATTCAGTCTGAATGGTTAATGGTAAAACAAACTTGGCTTGCTGTCCTCGAAGGAGGCTCGAACCCGAAGCTCGGCTCGGGCTCCGAGTTAAACCCCCCTATAACAGTACTGCATAGAGGGAGAATAAGAGAAATAGAGGAGGAAATGAGGAGGAGGAGGGATGCTGGAAGAATTGCACTGGGATGACGCAATGACTGCTGCTTATATATGCTCGTAATGATGATTGACAGGACTGAATGTTTAGGCTCCTCCCGAACCTACATTTGGAACTACATGTTTTCCAAGACTCTGGTTCTTCATTCATTCCCTCAACAAATGCATTTTTATTTAAGAAATGTGATCTCAGTTTACATGATTTTTATGTTTTAGCTTATTTTAATGGTTGTTTTTTCTCCTATTTAAATCATTTTAAGTCATCTTTCGCCCCCCCTTGAAAGTTTGAAGTTGTCCCTTGGTTGAGAACCACTGGTGTAGCACTAACACCAAAAAGTACTATGGTATTCTTTGCAGTGTTTTCCAGTTACATCCTGTTTTTATGTTCTCTGTTTTTGGGAATAAGGAGGGAGGTCTTTTGGTGTGTGTGTTTGAGCGGGAAGCCTGGTGTGTGTGTGATCTTTGGGAGGATGCCTCAGTTCGCAGTGGCTGGATGCAGGGACTGTTGAATATGCTGAAACACCGGCAAGCTCTGGATTTCATCTGTGTAAAAGGTGAGAATTGTCTTCAAATATCATTCGAAATTATTCAGAAAGTGCCAAATGGGGCATAAATTATTGACGTCATGTTATTGTGTACTACGTTGCGGAAGTTAACACTTTTTAGATTTAAGTCGAATGCGTATCGCGCCGGAAGCTCGTTGTTTTACTTTATAAAGTTTTAAATAAGGATATATGTCTTACGCAAACGCATCAATTCGCATCAGAAGGCCTTTATTAACCCCCCGAAGCCACGTGGGGTATGTTTTACTATTGATTGATGTACTTTTTTGGGCTTCAAAATCTCCAAAAACCTCCATTCACTCCCATTATAAAGCTTAGAAGAGCCAGGATATTTTTAATATAACTCTGACCGTTCACTATCCCTTTAACAGTCTCCTTTCAAAAACATTAAACATTCATCACAACCCCAAACTTTTGAACAATAGTGTACATAAACATTCACACTATGTAACTCATATTTATGAGAGATCATCACATACAAATAAACACTCTATTGCATTCTAGATTGTTGCCTGTTAGCTGGTGTTTAGGTTCAGATGAAACAATGACATTTTTTTTGGATCTTTAGTCTTTTCAAGTCTTAAAGCTTATATTCCATTCTATCCACAGGACTCATCAAAGTGATCCTCCAGCTGCAGAACGACAGGAGTCTGTTTGTTGCCTGTTTGGCTAATCAGCTTTTAGTGCACATCCTAAACTTCCTCACATCATCAAACATGACCAACGGCAGTAATGCTGTGGGATCAAGTGAATCATCTTCGAGCCCTGATTGGGTCTCGGTCTCCTCAGAGATTATGAATGGCGTGGTTGAGGCGTTGAGCTCAGATGATTGTCCTCGGGTCCTCCAGGGCTTACGGCTTCTGTCATTGGTTACCTCTCAGTGTGGAGAGCCTATCAGAAGCATGCTATGGAAAGATGTGCTAGTACCTCTGGAAATCTTGATCAACAGGGGGTCTGAATCATTGACTCAGCCTCTGATGACTGTTCTTCAAGCTGCTATGAGGTGACATTTCTTACATTTTATTCATCTATTCATTTGAGTTTAAATATTTTTATTGCCGAAAAACGTATTATAGTAACATAAATGTTAATGCTAATAAAATTCTTTAATTCTGCTTTGCATCTAGATTTATTCCATAAAAATGACTTATCATTATCCCTTACATATTTCTTTGTTACATTGAATTAATCCTGTTTTATTTTTTTGTAAAGTGATATAATTTAAAAGCATTTAAAAAAATTATTATATTATTTTATATTATATTATAATATATTATATTACTTTAGTTCATTTCAATTACTCATTATGGAAAGTGCATATTGTTTTGTTTTCCCTTAAAAATGTTTTCAGTGTAATGCAAGGATGCAGAGAATTATTTATCGTCTGTTACAGGACGCCTCTGCTCGGACAATCAGAGTATAAAGTGGAGAAATTATTGGAAGCCATGTTGGGTTCTGGAAACAAAAAGGAGAGTTTTCAGTGTGCTGCACTAATCATAAAGCTGGAGAAATGGTGACTACCGAAGACTTTTCACATATACATAGTGCAGCATTAGGGGTGGGCGATATACTGGTCGACATGATAAACCAGTAAAAATTTGAGATTATCATCTCTATCGCGGTTAAGTTCACATGATATTGCAGTTCTGCGCCATCTTGAAAGTTTATTATTGGCATGCTCTTTCAAGCCTTGGGTTTTCTGGTAGTTTTCTGAGCTATCACAGAAAGCCATCTTTCATACAGCATGTGGATACTGAGTTCTCTTTCAAGACTTGTTGTGATTAAACTGTCAGATACACACAAGGTTATGTCAAAGAATGTCCATTTTGCTGTGAAGACTATGTAGCGTTGTATTTTTACATTTTATGACTTTAGTATTTCTTTAGTATTTTTCCTGAATAATACTATTTACCTGAAAAAAAATCACAGGTTATTTTATTAGTATCTTTGTTCTTTTGTATTTATCCTAGTTCTTGTAACAGGTTTCTTTTTCTTATTTTGTTACTGACTGTTTACTTGTGTTCAACAGGCTTGAAGACCTTTTACGTACATTACTTAGGCTAGTAGCTTTGCTGTGATATCGAATTTTTTTTATATATAATATATATAAAATATATGTAATTTTATATAATTTTATATCATGTTAACTAATATATATATATATATATAATATATATATAATGTATGTATAGTTATCATGATATAAAATTATATATAAAAAGATTTTGGTCATATCGTCCACCCCTATGCAACAATACACACATTTGAAATAGCAGTCAGTTATGTATTGTGTTATTTCTCTTTATTTCTCTCTTTGTGTATTCTTTAGTCCTGAGGTTTTAAAGAGGAAGGCCATTGATATCATCTTGCTCCCCCTGCAGTGTGTGTCAGCACAGTCTCGAGACACTGGTATCACACATTCACAGAATTGTGCCTTTTATATTATGAAACCCATGCAGTTTACTTATGGAAGTCTTCATATCTCCAGCAGAAAAGATGAATTTAGTCCTAAAGGAACAGCTATCCCAGAAAGCCTCGTGTATTTTCCTCCTCATGCAGAGTTTATCAAGTCTAGCAGAGCTGGCATACACTGTAAGTAGACTTTTGCTTCACTCTAAAGACTTTCTTAGAGCCGGTTCACACAGAAGCTGTTTTTATTTTCCACTGTGCTGCCTTTTAATTGTTTTTTCATGTAAACGTGCACTAGATGGATGTCTTTGACCGTTGTGTCATGTCTGCTTTTTCAGCGTCCCACACATGAGCGATGTCTTATTTTAGTAAGATATAGATATAAGAGATTGTGTCAAGTTCAAACTTTAAGTACAGGATATACTGTATCTCTAAACGCAGCTTTCTTTCTCTCAGCAGTTAAAAACTATTGTGCAGTCTCTTGCGTTTTTGAAAGCAAAAACGTGTTCTGTGTGAACAGTTCCTGGTCTTCCTGGAATTTTACTGTAATGTATACTACACAATGAAATTTGTCCCTTTCTTTTGTTAGAAATACCAGTTTGATGGCATTTCCATTCACTCGGTCACCTGCTCTGTGGTGTTGCTTCTGAGGATTTGCTTTGGGCATTGCCCCTCCTCTTTGTTACATATTAATGCATCCACTCATCTGATTGGCTGCTGCAAGGTTCAGAGGTGTGGCCTGGATACATTAGGTGCTCTCAGCATGTATGAAGGTAAAGAATCCTTCAGATAGAATTTGATTGATATGACAGAGATCAGGGATGAGTAAAACATAATTAATCACAAAAGATAGCCTTATCAATATACACAATATTTATGTATAATTACACTACCGTTAAAAAGATTTAATAGTAAGATTTTTTTTTTGCCCCTTTTTTTTTTTTCTTTTTTAAGTCTCTTATGCTCACCAAGGCTGCATTTATATGATCACAAATACAGTAATATTGTGAAATATTATTACAGTTTAAAATAATGGTTCTCTATTTGAATACATTTTAAAATGTAATTTATTCCTCTGATGGCAAAACTGAATTTTCAGCAGCTTTATTCCAGTGTCACATAATCCTTCAGAAATCATTCTAATATGCTGATTTGATGTGCTGCTTAATATTTTTGTGGACATCATGATGCATTTCAGGATTTTTTGATTAATAGAATGTACAAAATAATAGCATTTATTTGAAATGTTTTAAAAATATAAAATTCTTTACAGTCACACTTGATCAATTTAATAAATCCTTGCTGAACAAAAGTATTAAGTCCAAAGCCTACTGACTGCCCTGACTTTGGCATCATTGACCTTGAAAGTGATTGGTATTGAATTAGTATTGGATCTAATATCTGATTCATCTTTCTACATATAGAAAATGTGGATATAAGGAACGACATATTTAGTGTCCTCTTGGACTATCTACAGAGTCCAGATTCCCATGCTACAGTAAGTACGCACACTTCCTTATATCTTACTAATATTAGAGTTTTGCCTTCAAAGCAGATCTGTTGTTGAAGCTCCTTATTTACTTGTAGCTACTGTGATTTCCAAGGTCTTGAAGAAAACATATCAGGCCACTGTGAGGTGGATTGCTGTGTGTTCCCCTTTCCCTGATCTCCTGCACTTTATCAGCCATGGTGAGGAGGATGTCAGCCTTATTTTTAATTTTTATCATTCAGAGGGATAGTCCAACCACATTGAAAATTATGTCATCATTTACTCTCCCTCATGTCGTTCCAAACTTGTATGACTTTCTGTCTTCTGCTGAACACAGAGGAAGATATTTTTGAAGAATGTTGGTAACTAAACAGTTTTGGGTCCCATTGACTTCCATTGTATGGTGTGTGTGTGTGTGTGTGTATATATATATATATATCTATCACACATATATAAGGAAGTCAATGGGAATTTAAACTATTTGGCAACCAACATTCTTCAAAATATCTTCTTTTGTGTTCCCCAGTAGAAAAAAAGTATTAATAGATATAAAAATGATCCGATTGTTTTGGAAGATTCGGCAACAGCACATTTCAAAAATAGATTGACATCAAAATGCCACCATGGTGAGCAATTGTGAATATTTTCACATTATATGGTCACGAAGTGAGCATTTGTATTCTGCAGACCTCTTTCCTGTATTGGAGAAACGGACGTGTGATTTGCGATGGGAAGTAAGAGACTCCACACTAGAGTTCATCACCCAGCTGACTGTTGCCCTCAACGGTACCACATATTTATCATTACGCTTTTACTATTTCATCTATTGCTCTGCGGAGTATTTTAGTGATAATTTTCAATGTAATTGTACTTTTTGTCTCTTTCTCCCAGGTAACATTGGTTTCATTGAAGCTCTCCACACCAGCGGGATGGTCTCTGTTCTTCTCTCTTCACTGGCAGATGCAGAAGGCTATGTAAGAGCTAGTGCCGTGGCTGCCATCGGGGAGGCAGTTACCTCTTCTTTCCAGCAGACGGTGCTTGTGAGCAACAGCAACCTGCTGGTGAGACAATTACTCATATCTTACAACTCCAGTTTTTCAAATATGATCTTTAGGATGGTCCTGCATTTTTCCTTTGCAAGTGATGAAATAGCTTGTTTCTGATCAATGTAGAACCTGTTCCCATAATCCCACATTTTTAAAGTTGTTTGTTCTAGTCATAAAAGAAAGCAAGAAAACAAAATGACGAGTGACATATAGGTCTCTTTATTGTAGGTTTAAATCTGTTTGTAGGCAAAGCACAGATGACTGCTTTTTTTTTATTTAAAAGTACTGCTGCAAGGGCAAAAAAAACATTGTATGGACTTCCAAATGCCATAGTTACCATAGATATAATACTGTTTACAGCTGCTCATGAAGCCCTAGAGCTGAAACCTGATTATGGTAAATGGTGTTACATTTCCAACACATGCTTTAAGCGATTGACCAATCACAACAGACTGAGTCAGGCTTTAAAGAGACAGGAACTAAAACAGCATTCCAGGCAGAGCATGAAAAAATACAGTATTTATGTACAGTATGAGAAAAATGTGTTTTTTGCACTTCATGTAAATGTTTTCTGTCAGACCCCAAAGTAATAAACTTGTAAATGAGCATGATATGGGCAATTTAAATGACAAATTCATCTTTGTTGCTCAAAGGTAAGTGCAATCTCACCAACAAAATGTATTAATGTTTAAACTTTTTTTTTTTTTTATATATATTTTTATGGAAAATATATGGAAAATAACACTGCAAAATATTAACAATACAACAGTTTTTGAAGAGTAAAAATGTCAAAAGAATATGAGTGTTTCATATAATCCAGTCATAATCAGTATATAGATTATGTACTATATAGATAAGTAATATATATGTAATGTATATTTTCATCAAAAGACTAAAAAAAATGGTGCTGTACAATGAAACATGATGAACAATTGTAAAAAACAGTGAATTGTTCACCAAGCAATATCTCAACGCTGACTGTTGCACCCCACCAGCTGAGAAGCAGTAGTTTGGACCACAAAAACCAAACATATTTCACTCAAATGTATCTAAAAATGAGTTTTGAGTGTGAAGAAGGCCACCTCAGTGGACTTGTCAAGTGTTGCAATTATAGCTCATTGTTCATTTTAAAGGCACAATATGTAATTTTAACCACTAGAGGTTGTTTATTCAAAATAAAGGCATAGCTTGATGACACCTTGATTTCGCAGAATCATGGGAGGTGTTGTCTTCATGTCTACAGTCGGTGGAAAAGAATCCGATGGGACTCGGGCTGAAATCATATTCATGAGCATTAACATTACTGTAGTATTAAGCAGGATGGAGCTGAAAACCATCGGGGCGGAACAAGGCCACTGGAGCGATTGCTAATGAGAGACGAGCGCGACACACGGCTCGAGAGCAGTGGAGCTTTTATTATGCTGCAGACGGCCGCTTTCGCTTCTTCCGGTCATGGGTATGTGGGGTAACACAGCACTGTTTTATCATATTAAGATACATTTGTTTGTTGAAAGTTGTTATAATGCTACTCTGTGCACTTGCTTGGCGGCTACTATTGGCAGTTTTGCACTGCATGGTACAACTCGACTCGGCTCGGCTTGGCATTACTTGGCTTGCTTTACTTTCGGTTTGCTTTTCCACTGCAGTTTAGTACCGCTTCAAAGTGGGTGGGATTATAGACTGATCGTTATAGTTGCGCCGCCTTTACTGCCGTGGATCCACTCCTCGGCTACTAATGAGTCTGCACCTCGTCTACTGACCACGAAACAGCCATTTCTTTTTTCAAGTTGCGTGCAACGGTCGTTTAAAGCAAGTCATTTAAAAAAGTTGCGCCAAAAATGTTACTGCGGAGGCTGTTACTGACTATTTAAATCTAGCGGGTTTGGTGTCTCATGTTTCAAATCCAAGGATGCTGGTAGTGAGGATTCTCTCTGACCAATCAATGATCTTCAGTGTTTTCACGTCAAATTTAGTATCTGTACGGCACACTTGGAACCTCCACCGAGGTGGTACTATTTAAGCGAGCCGTACCGAACCGTACCATGCAGTGGAAAAGCGCCAAATGAGACACCTGTTGCACACTGCAGTAAGCTAGATCGATATTAGGCATGGTAAAACTTGGTCCTCGCTGTAAATCAAGAAAACGAGATTTAAACAATAAGAATTACTGTGTCAAGCTATATACAGTAACAATGATTATTAGGATACAATCATCGATGATTTCTGTCGATGAATGTATCCAAACAGTTGCTCACCTGTCTAATAAAACATATATTATAGCGTCTTTGGTGTTTCCATGGTTTTTACAAAATAAAACTGGAAATCGAGGGTAATGTGGCTAAGATAGGCTACGCACGGACGTGGTTCGTGTTCTGGTTAAAACTGCTTATTTCTCTGGATTTAAACATTGTTGGAAACATTTGGGATAATGTAAGTACACAAGTCAACAAAATATATAACATTGTTCTAGTGGTTTTTGGATATTTTAATCCAAATATCTTACATATTGTGCCTTTAATGATTGGACACTTGACATCATGTTGATATTCTTGTTTTCATTTTCTTTCTCAGTCTCATGTTCTTAATGTATTGTTGAACTTTAGGAGGAGGCTTTAAAGCAGATGATGACCATTCTCTCTCAGGACACAGAGGGCTTCCCACGTAGAGCAGTGGTCAAAGCCTTCACATCATGGCTAAAAGGATCACACCTCGTAACAGCCATGCACCTGTCCCTGAGCTCCGTCCTGTCACTGGGAGGCAACGATTTCGACTGGGAAGTGAAAATGCACACGCTGGAGCTAGCAGAAGTGTTGATGGAGAAGACACTGACCTGCTGTCCGTACGCAGTCCAGAACTTTGGTTCCTCTGAAAAGACACACTTGATGGAGGCCTTGAGCAAACTGAAAGAATTTGGGCTGTTTGACTTGCTGTTTAACTGCTTGTTTGACTGTGATAGACCAGTGTGTGAGAAAGCCTGTGCACTCTTGATCAAACTCAGAACACTTAAATCTGAGTGCACAGACTTTGATCATGCTCTTGCCTTAAATGTAAATGGGAACAGATGGGGGGACGAGGTGCAGTGTAGATACATCAACAAACAACAGGCCAAAGGATCTGTGTGTGTGACTAATGGAGTTACAGCATCTGATGAGAAAACGGAGAGTGATCTACACTGCATCAAAGACATTAGCCTACCCATGATACTGCACATACTCGATCTAGATGACATGCAGAGGACGTTGAAGTTGAGTAGTGATCATGTTGTGAATTCGCCCCGATCATTAATGGAGGACATTCTTTCAGCAGCTCAGCAGAGTGAGGAGAATACAGTAGATTGCTATTGAGAATGTATTGTGTTACAGTTTAAAACTTTTTTAGGGTCATTTAATAAAGGATGATGTATAGTCTCAAGGTCCATTTAATATTTGCAACAAGTATTTGAGTTTATATAACATTTTATTTTATTTTATTTTATTTTATTTGAAAAAAAAAAAAAAAAAAAGGGCTGCACAACTTGGCCAAATGTTTATATTGCAATTATTTTTGTCATATATTGTGATTCATTTGCTTTTCAGCAACTCATAAACCTCCTTTTGGGAAACCCTGTCTTACAGGATAGGAAATCCGTTGAGGTTCCTGCGCATTATTGTGTCTTCAACAGTCTTGAACACATCACGAAAATTGTCTATGTCCACTGCAGTGATCATGTGATAGAAAACCGGCCTGCTGTAATTCCCTGTCCTCTCTTTAAAACTTTGAATCAAGAATTCCTGCACATCCTCCAGCCTGTGAGGATCACCTTGGAACTCAGGAAAATGCTTCCGGATATCTGCAGTCTGTACTTTTTCTGCCAGCAGGTCCATTTTGTTAAAGAAGAGGATGATGATGTCGTTGAGGAACATATTTTTATTGTAGAGGGACGTAAATATATACAATGACTGAACCAGGCAGTTGTACTCGTTACAAATTCGGTCATAATCACTGGATCCAATAATATAGAGGATTGGATGCTTGATACGAAATATCCGAGACAAAGGTTCTCTCAAACCCCATTCTGCAACAAGGAAAGGGCTATCACGGAGAACAAAATAATGCTTTTTTATGCTCCGATATTTGTGTGTATAAAGAATGTCCTGATTGTGTGGCAAGTAGTTCTGTAAGTAAAGAGAGTGTGTCAGTCAAAAAAGAAAAAGGAATAAACTTTGATGTTTTATTGGTCATTTGTTTCGAATCAGTGGTTCAGAGCACCAAAGTCTCATGATTTCATTAAACGAGGCTTTGTTACGTCATAAGTGTTTTGAAACTTCAATAGTTCACGTGACTCTGGCAGTTTGATACGCACTCCGAACCACTGATTCGAAACAAATGATTCATTAAGCTTTGAAGCTTAATGTAACTTAAAACGTAAATAATAATAATAGATGTCCTTTTACTTAATCTAAATATGTGCTAGCATTTAACATCACCTCAGCAAATACTTGTGATTTACTCAACTACTCACCAGTTGGCCAATACGATGAATGTTGTCAAAGTAGTACTTTACTGATTCATACTGCATAAAAACAGAAAAGATGAACATGTAATTTTTTTGGCATCCTTATGGGTAATCATTGGAAAAGTATTCTAAACTTTCTTTCATTGAGCACACAAAAGATGACATTAGACAGAATATCTACTTTGTTGTCTTTCATACAACAAAAGCATATAGTGACCATTTACTGTCAAGCTTCAAAAGCAGTTCACAAGACTTGATGGCTATATTCAAAGTGGGAGCAAAAAGGAAGTCATTATTCAAAGAAAATCCATCCATCTGCTGTAGCTTTGGTTGTATGACAGAGCCGCATGAATATTCTGCAAAGCACCTCTGTTTTTTGTGTTATAGATAGGTGCATGTAGATATATGCTCCATAAAACGCTTACCAGCTCAAAGTCGGTCCTGCTGCGATGAGCTTCTTGAATCCCAGAATCCTTCCAGAGAGAATCAATAGCGCTAACATAAGGTTGAAATGCACTGGGCTCAAAGTTCTTTCTCCACTCAAAAGATTCAATTAACATCTCGTGCATCTCATTGGCTGAGTTTTGCCAAGGAATGCCCAGTTTCTTTCTTTCTTGAACCAACACTCTCATACCCTATAAAACAAACAGAGAGACATGTCAGAAAAAGGATTTTCAGTTTATCATAATGCAATCTCTGCAGCCGTAGCCGTACCATGACTCGGATGGTAATACCAAGGTTTGATAAGTGCCAACTGAGGGTTGCCAACTGTCCCGTATTAGCTGGGAAGTCACTTATATTGGGCCCAGTACCGCCGCTCCCTATATGCAGAGTACGCAGTTTGCGTACGGCACTAACTCCCTGGGGGAAGGCATTTGATATAATACATAATGTACGTAAATTGATTGTTTACATTATGTATTTTGACAGTGTTGTAAAAAAAAAAAAATAAATAACTTGCTTTTGTTACTTTCATTGAAACATTTATTACTGCCTCATTGTTATTATATAGCCTATGTATTTTAAGTCATTTTAAAGACTGTTGTTCACTTAGGTCTATTTTTATAAAAAAATTAAATAAAAAAAAAAACTAATATGGTAATGCATTTGTGGAGGGGGTTGGGGGGCACAACAATACAGTTCTGCTTAGGGCACCGATTTGGCCAGTTTGTGAATATTTTGAATAAAAAGGAAAAAGAGAATAAAAGCGATGCATCTGTCACACAACTTACGTGTAAAAAGGTTAATATTTTGGCTTTCTTCTTTATTTATGTTTGTCATTCTTCAGAAAAAAAAAAGTTAACAAAATCAAAAATTCTGAAATTTGGTTGACTTAACATGATCCAAAATACGTTTATGTGCGAGAACCTTTAGGCTACATCTTTTGAAAGTGCCGTGACTTGTGGCCAAGTGTCCCATACTCAGAATTTCCTGCCAGTATTGAGATTCAAACCCACGACCTTCGGTGTACAAGTCCGACTCTCTAATCATTAGGCCACAACTGCTTTACACAGACTTAACCACAGATACTGAAATTACTGTGTGGCACAGTACAAATATTTTGAATGTGTGCCTTATTCTGTCCCTTACTTTCTTTTCCTGAAGTTGGCAACCATAGCCATAGTACTGAATGATTACCATATTCATGTACTGTGGTAAGCCTATTCCATTCCAAAAATACCATGGTACTATTACATTTACATTTCATTATTTAGCAACCCAAAGTGACTCACAGTACAGAGCCTGTATTACGGAAACATATGCCTATAACCTTTTTGGTCGTGAATGACTCAATCCCCCAATAATCTGGCAGGGGTCAAAATAGACCCTTTTCACATTTCCGGTTTCTCAGAAGCGGAAGTCATCATAGTTGGGTAAAATATTATCCACAAGTTTCCTATGCCCCATGAGGCCTTGCGTCAAAAGTGGGAGTGTCTTCCGGTTAGAAGTAAACAAGCTGGACGTGACACTCAATCATTCAACAGTTGACAGTCATTCTAGATTTAGCGATCCAAACTTGCGAACGTTTGGCTTTTACTTAAAGATTTAAGATTCCAGCATCAATATCTGAACAATGTTTTACAATAAAAAAAATGTTACAGTAACAGTAATTTATTAATTTATGTCAGGAGTGCACATCAATCATGCTAAATCTAACTGATTACATACACACAAAGGCTTACACATTTAGAAATATATTGATAACATACCCTATGTTTACGTCACTTTTCTGAGCATTTCTATTAATTTTCCTCTAAATTATGCGATGATTGCAATCCGAGGACGTTTGTGCGATCTCTCCCGTCTATCTATCCTGATCCTTTCAGCCAGAGCAACAGATGGAGCTCATGAGAGGAAAACAGGAGTTATGAGTTATACGAGTTAACCGAAGTGTGTGAATCTGTGAAAAATATGCGTATGCATTTGTCCGGTATCAACAAAGGCACAGGGAAGAGACAGATAAAACATTAAACCAAATAAATACGCGATTATAATCATATAAGAATTGTCTACGTTCCTCAAGCGGTCTCTGGTATTTTCCATAAACGTAAGTAGCCTTTAGCATCGCATATATGACAGTGGAAACGCGACTGGCTCTGGCACGCACGACACCAGTAGGAGTAAAACATCACATCATAAGGCTTTGGTGCTAGCATCAGTGACAGGATGCTCTTGTAGTCATGCAGCAGCACTTTTGTGGAAGGTCAGTAAAGTAAAGGACAATTAAGGGCACGAAACTGTTTATTGTATTGTGATATTATTAACTAATGTACTAAACTGAAATGTTGTCCCTGAGTGCCATAACGACATCTCTCATAAAGGTTTGCAACTTTACAAAGTAAACAATGATCCGAAAAACACTTAGTCTCTTCGCTATTTAGCACACAAAATACCATTGGTATGCTACTTCCGCCGCCTCACCGGAAGTTGTACCGACGTTATTTTTAACAGTAGCGCCCCGCGGAAACAGGTTGATAGCGGTGAATGATTAAATATATATTTTTGTGTTTCCATTTGCACAAATAGCAAAATAAAAACTCCACAATAGTGCTTTCATTTCAAAACGAGGGAAAAAATAGAGAGCGATTGATAACGGGAGTCAAGATAATTTTTTTTTTTTTTTTTTTTTTTTTTACCGTCATTAATAGCCACTGTAACATCTTCACAGCAGCGTTTTTTGTTTTTTTTTTTGTAATTTGATGCAACGGTAATATAATACTAATATAGTAGCCTACATTTAAAAAATAAATAAATAAATATAACTTTGCAGGATTTACGATATTTGATGACCGTTAAAACGCGTCATCACAGTCTGTGAAAAGGGTCTATTCAACACAATCATGCATGGGCACAACACCTGTATGGAATCGAACAGTCGATTGTTTTCGAATCTGCAGAATTGTTTACAGCTGTCCTCTGATCTATCCGTATAACCCACCCGTATAATGTTGTCGTAAATTGCTTCTCTGAATTCAAGCAGCTCTTCATGGTTGAACTCGGCTCCCTTAACAATACGCATTTGTTTAAGGAAAGTTGCTTTTCCGCTCTTTTCCGAGCCGAACAGTAAGATCATAGTCCCCACTTGCCGGTCTCGTTTCAGCATGGCATCAATCTCGCGGCTCCTCTTCCGCGCACCGGATTTGTCCGGCAGAAAGCACTCACTCAGATTGCGTAGCCCTCTGGACATGTTTCGGCAAATCCTGTGTGTGTAAAAAAAAATGAGAGATTTCCTCCCTTGGGGTCGAAACACTCAAAAACCAAACTGAGTCAACTGCCTTTTCGGACTCGCAAAACAGAAAAATCGGCACTTACCTACAATATCTATTTATTAAGCGAAAAATAACAGTGCAAGCGTTGCGTACTTTCACTTTCAGATGACTCTCAGGACTCAGGAGAGAATAGGATGTGCGTAATTGAATAGGCCTATCAGAGAGCAGGGTAGGCGTGGCGCTTGGTCCGCTTGTATGCGTTCAAGGGGGATGGAGATGCGCTGCCTATCTTGTAATGGGCACACATGTCTTTAAATAAAAAAATAAAAAAATAAAAACTAGTAAAAGAACGCATTTGAACTATTTGCAAATAATTTTACTTTTAAAATATGCATACAATTACTCTTAAAGGGTTAGTTCACCCAAAAATGAAAATAATGTCATTTATTACTCACCCTCATGTCGTTCCACACCCGTAAAACCTTCATTCATCTTCGGAACACAAATTAAGATATTTTTTATTAAATCCGATGGCTCAGTGAGGCCTGCATTCGCAGCAATTTCCTCTCTCAAGATCCATAAAGGTACTAAAAACATATTTAAAACAGTTCATGTGAGTTCAGTAGTTCTATCTTAATATTATAAAGCGACGAGATTATTTTTGTGCGCCAAAAAAACAAAATAACGACTTTTCAACAATATAGTGAAGGGCCGATTTCGGAGCTTTGCGAATCGAATCACTCGGAGCGCCAAAGTCACGTGATTTCAGCAGTTTAGCCGTTTGAAAGGAGATCCGAGTCACTGATTCGATTCGCAAAGCTCCGAAGCAGTGTTTTGAAATCAGCCCATCACTATATTGTTGAAAAGTCGTTATTTAGTTTTTTTGGCGCACAAAAAGTATTCTCGTCGCTTTATAATATTAAGGTAAAACCACTGTACTCACATGAACTGTTTTAAATATGTTTTTAGTACCTTTATGGATCTTGGATCCATATGGATCAAGTCATTCTATGATTCAATGACATAGTGGAAAAAATACTGTAGGGCAGGCCTATATATCCGTCTTATTCAAGGAGTAGGGAGGTGCGGTGTCATTGTGGTAATGGGCACATATCCTTTTATTAAACCTAAAAGTCAAAAGTCAAAGTTTATAGCACGATTTATACGGCAACAGCTGACCAATGTGCTTTACATCATAAATCATTTTGTATGTATCAATATTAGTGAATACCCTTTAAATAAACTTATAATCGATATTAATACTTCAGGAATTGTAAAACATTAAGACATTTGATATATTCTTTGGTATTGTGTTGCACTTTACTTTAGTATATTATACACTGTAAAAAATGAATGTGATTTTAACGGTAAAATATTGTAAAAACGCTATGGAAAAAAATTGTAAATGGGTTAACAGTAAGTTCCAGTACTATATACAGGGAAAAACTGTAAAAGCTATTACCAGACATTTTATGTAATTTTCACAGTAAAATGCTGTAAATTTTTACAATTTTTAGAAGTAAAAAAGAACAAATCAATGTATAATTTACAGTTAATAATTTACAAAACAGATTTTAATAGTAGTGTGCATTGTTTTATTGCATTGAATTTATTAGTTTACATTCAAATTTTCTTGTTTGTAAATTACAGTTTTATACTGTAAAATGTACAGTTTGTTCTGTAAATGTGTTTACAGTTTTTTTGTATTTTTTACAAAATTATTCTGGCAACCGCAGCTGCCAAAATTATTTTGTAAAAACTACAGAATTTTTTTATAGTGTAGTGTTATTGTTATTGTATTATTCATCTTCCTATCATTAGGTATAGGTGTGTATAAAACTATATGATTGCATATATAGGTATGTGTAGTTATGTGTATGTATGTGTATGTACATATGTATTTGTATATGTCTATTTATATATGTATATATGCATGTATGTATGTGGACATATATATGTATATGTGTGTGTATGTATGCGTATGTATATATACGTATGTTTTTGGCAATTAATTTGAGTTACTTTGAACTGCTGCTGTATGATCTATATGAAGGACTTTAAAGCCCTGAATTACATGTATATCTAGTATACAAGTACCCTTATCTCCTTCCTCTCCTTTCTACCAATCATTATCATATATACAATTAGAGTCTTTCTCTCTTTTTTTCCTTTTTTTTCTTCTCCGTTCTCTTTCTTTCATTCTTTCTTTCTTTTTTTTTTACTAAACATTGGCGGAGTCATGTGGAAATATTTTATAATGATTTATATTTATTCAATTAAATATTTTTATTCAACTACATCA
Organism: Ctenopharyngodon idella; assembly: GCF_019924925.1. NCBI lineage: Eukaryota > Metazoa > Chordata > Actinopteri > Cypriniformes > Xenocyprididae > Ctenopharyngodon > Ctenopharyngodon idella. The sequence continues at coordinate 13,676,214 of NC_067220.1, read as the reverse complement.
TGTAGTGCGGGAGATAGGCCTAATAACAGGCGTCTTGACATGGCTATGGCTGCAAAACGAAACTTCTGGAACAGATAAAAAGTGCCAAGAACGAAGAAAGTATGTATTTTTGAAATATTTTAATTTCTTATTTAGTCTTGACAAAGCAATATATTCATAAGCATGTCGTAAAGCAATAACTCCAGTCCAGGTCTCCACAGAAATGCCCCATGATGAAATGTAACTTTCGGTTTGTGTTACACATCAATAATCAAAACGTTCTTATGCGTGGTTTATAAGAAATAGGCTAAACATTCATGTTCAGTATTGCACGCGGTTGTGGTACTCGGGTACTTTAAAAACAAAGCCCATTAATCTAAAATTAGCTCATACAGAGAATTATTTATGTATTTACCTATGTTTACCTAAGCCTTCTTCACTCTAAAAAATGCTGGGTTGTTGATTTGGGTCAAAATGGACAAACCCAACCGTTAATTAAAATATGTAACCGAAATGATTGGGTTTGTCCATATTTGACCCAAAAATTTGGTTTAAACAACAGAGCATATTATTATTATTATTATTATTATTATTATTTATCATGCTGTAATTCGTTAGTAAATCGCGCATTTAGAAAGCCGATTCGGCTGCGTGTTTTAGTTTTTCTGACAGCTAGATGGCGCCAGAGCATAAGGCATACAGCTGATTAAGAGCGATTGTGTGCATATTTTAAATTTAAAAATATTATTTGTAAATAGTTTAAATGCATTATTCTACTTTACAATAAATTCAAGTTCTTTTACATTATTCCCTTAAATCCTTTTAATTATTTAATTCCTTTTCCTTTTATCAAATAATGGATGAATGTTTCATTGTCTTTAGTTTAGCCCAATTTTAGCATCACTTCACTGGTTGCTGGTTCATTTTAGAGTTTATTTTAAACTCCCCCACTCAGTGCCGATCCTACACTTCTGGGGTCCCTAAGCAAAACTTTGTGAAGGGGCCCCTGTCAGTGCATTCTTAAACCCCCCAAAATTTCCATAATCTTTATTATTGCATAAACCAATAATTACAATGGTTTATGCAAGGTGCACTGCCGGTTTTCTATAGTTAATGGAATTAAAAACATTAAGAAAAGAAACTGCAAGTTATGAAAAACGCATATAAATATGTAAAGGGAAACCCATTAAAACACTTTAAAATTGGCAGTAAAAACAATTATGTAAAATTAAAACCAAATTTTCATTGACACCTAAATGAATGCTTTTTGATAGTAGTAGTATGTTGAAAATGGCTGTTAATGTTTCTTGTCACATTCAGTTAGCCTACGAATTTGAACAAATTTTTGAGAGAAAAAAATGAGACCAAAGTTAAATTTTAAATCATCTAAAATAATTTTAAAAATTCTAAATAAATTAGACTTTTTCTTTCTTAGGAAAAATTAGGAAGATGATGACTTTACCTTTCCTTTTCTGATGTTAAGGCACTTTCAAGTTTTCTTCTCAGGCCCTTCTCAGACTTTAGGCCCATTAGGCAAAGGTAGATGACCACCTTGGGCCCCCAAAAGCCAAGGGCCCCCTAAAAATGCGCGATCAGCGTGACAACCATGCGTGTTTGTGTTGAACGTGCTTCTGGTGTATCCTGTTTGTAGCAAATGAAAATATCATTCATCTGAAGCTAAAACTAAATATTGAGCAACAGTGTGTATTATATTTTTTATTGTTTTGCTCTCTCTCTTTTCTGTGAATGACCCAAGTAGAGAACGCATGCGCAGTCACTTTAACACAGGCACTCAATTTTCCCTCAAATTTGTAGTTAAAATAAATAAAAATAATTGTAGCCACCACACAGCTCGGAGAGTTCCATGTATTTTTTCCGATTTCACCATATAGCCTACTGTTGCTATTTCGGGGTCTAAAACAAGAATAAAAGCCATTAGGCTATGTGGCTAGATGAAAAATGTAGAAAAATGGACACAACTCTGGCATCACAACAGAGAAATTAACCTCAAGGATGATCCAGGTAAATATGTGCAATAGTATAGTGCCCCATTGCAATATTTTGTCTGGGGCCCCCAAATCCAGGGATACCTTTTGGTTCAGGTGTCGTTTTTCTAGCTAACGATAAAAACCTGTTTCATTTTTTTCTTCTGTTTTTCTGTACACAGATTTAGATAATTTGTTTGCTTATAGATTTATATATGGACTAGAGTGTATTTGATGATTCTGACATGTGACATGAATGCATTTTTGTAAAAGAAAATTCTTCTGGCCAGCAGCCATATCACCCTGTAGCCCAAGATGGTTGCCCACTGAAGCTAAGCCTGGTTAGTACCTGGATGGGAGACCTCCTGGGAAAACTAGGTTGCTGCTGGAAGAGGTGTTAGTGAGGCCAGAAGAGGGAGCTGACTCTCTGTGGCCGTTAAAAATCCCAGGATGTCCTTCGAAAAGAGTAGGGGTGTAACCCCGACATCCTGGCCACCTTTGCCCATTGGCCTCTGTCCATCATGGCTTCCTAATCATCCCCATATACTGATTGGCTTCATCACTCTGTCTCCTCTCCACCAATAAGCTGGTGTGTGGTGAGCGTTCTGGCGCAATGTGGCTGCCGTCGCATCATCCAGGAGGATGCTGCACATTGGTGGTGGCTGAGGAGATTCCCACTTCCATATGTAAAGCGCTTTGAGTAGGCTACCCAGAAAAGCGCTATATAAATGTAAGGAATTATTATTATTATTCAACTTTTAGTTTAACAGGATTCAACAAATGCATTTAAATGTTCGATCTTCTGCAGTTCTGAATTAATTTCCTGGAAATACTATACTGTATATAAATAATATACTTATATATATATATATATATATATATATATATATATATATATATATTCAAATATGCCTATATCTAACCTATTAAAAGCGCGTTCAGGAGAGTGAGAGCAGCAGTTTACTCTGGCTCGCCCGTAAAGTACACAAGCGCACCTTTCTGAGAAACTAAATGAAAACTCGATACAAACACGACTCCTCCTTATGTGGAGAAAGAAGGACATACGCCATTTGAACAACTATAGGATGAGCAGATACTAGGCTTATTGAAGGTGAGTAAAGATTGATTTATCATTTTGGGGTGAACCCAGTAGGCTATGGTAGCCTATGTTGTTTATGCGGTAATTTAGGCGTGTATCACTTTCAGGACATCTATTACTTAGCATTACTACGTTTTGACATAACACTACAATTTAACAAGCTCTAAAAAACTGAAAACATGAACGACTAAAAAAGCGCGAGTCTGGTTAAACAGGTGTTTGTTGGGGGAACTTAGTTGATAATGCGTTACTGATAGCCAAAGTAAATAATTATGCCGAATCTTCACTTTGAATAGATAGGCTAGTAGCGCGTTATCCCATGGCAGTTCATAACTATTTTACGTTTTGGCGAATGCCAGACGCAGATATACAGAAAATTAACATGCTGGATTTAATGTTCTTTTTTTCTTTCTTTTTTGCCATATGTTAGCTACTAAAACATTTCCGGTTTTTTTTTTTTTTTTTTTACAAATCACTCTTGCCTAATTATAAAGGCTAGTTCTGAATTATGAACATTTTAAAGTGCTGCATGAATTCTGTGTATTATAAATGCATTCACAGTCTGGCTGAAATCTTAGTAAGTTTACTTGTTGCTAAAAAGATCGTTGAACATGAAGCATGAAGAATGCTGTTTTAAACCAGATGGACCATCTCACGATCAAAGTCATTTAAAAAGAATGTAGTCTGACGGAAATATCAGCGTTTATGTTACGTTCACATTGAGTTTATATGATGAGTCATATTTTCTGGTAGCAGATTGTAAATGCAAAATTCAACAGTCCTTTTTGTGTTTTTCTCCAGAATTCCCAACTTGATTCATTCCAGAGACGATAATATTTAGCATTCAATCTCTTTTGAGAAACTGGTATAGACGTCCAGCGAATATGGGAATGCAGAGGCTGCTCCAGTGTTTCTTTCTTGTGGGAACAGTATTTGTCACATTCTTCATAATAATTTTCTGGGATGAGATGAGAGATGGGACTTTTTCCCTACACACGGCTTCATCACAAGATCTCACACACCTCAAACTGCGTCAAGCGCATCGTAGACATGTTATAAGAGAGCTTTGCTCGGCCAATAGCAGCCTGAATTTTACAGAGAAATTAATCACATTTGACCAGATTCCGAACAAAGCCTTGGATCATCTCATTGTGGATGATCATCATGGTGTTATTTACTGTTTTGTACCGAAGGTAGCATGTACCAACTGGAAACGAGTAATGATTGTGCTCAGCCAGAACCTGAAGGCACCAAATGGAACTCCATATCTGGATCCTCTTGACGTACCACCAGCATTATCCCACAATACTTCTCTGCATCTGACGTTTAACAACTTTCGGAGCCTCTTTGGTAATTTCTCAAGTCCTTTAATGCATCAAAAACTAAAGAATTACACTAAGTTTCTTTTTGTACGGGATCCTTTTGTACGACTTATTTCTGCTTTCCGGGACAAGTTTGCTAGGCCAAATAAGGATTTCTACAGACACTTTGGGTCCACAATGCTTCAGCGTTATGCAAATATTTCAAACACCCCTGACTCTGCTCAAGAGGCCTTCACCGCAGGCATCAGACTGTCCTTTACTCACTTTATTCAGTACCTGTTAGATCCACAGACTGAGAAGAAGAATCCATTCAATGAACACTGGCAGCAGATTTACAGACTCTGCCATCCATGTCAAATTGACTATGATTTTGTTGGGAAGATGGAAACTCTTGATGAGGATACAGAACATTTGTTGAAGATTCTTGGGCTGGAAAAATATATTCACTTTCCCCCCGGGTACAAGGATAGGACATCAGTAGACTGGGAGCGAGACTGGTTTGCAAACATTTCCATAGCTGACAGGAGAAAACTGTACAATCTTTATGAAACAGACTTTAGATTATTTGAATACGAGAAACCTGAGACACTTCTGGATGAGTGATGAGTATGGCTAATTGCTTTTGCATTTCCTCAATACCTCATGCAAATAGAAACAAGAGAAATTATGTTGAATCCCATGAAACCTGTCAATAACATATCTCAGTTATATTTAAATTTAATGTAAGTGTAAGTTATTATTATTATTTTTTGCTACTTATTCCAGAAAGTTGGTCCAATATCAAAATGAAGCTGGCAAACAAGCAGGTTGAGGATGCATTGTCAAAGTTTTGCTAAAAAAACCTTAATACTGTATGTTTCATCATCCAGGGCTACAAAAGCAGTTTGGTTACATACTTAAACATTTTTGAGGCATGATGGAATCTATTTTTACTTTATTTTTTATTTTTTTGTGCTAAATAAATTTAGACTCCTGTTTTATGATCCTAATCTTTTTTTTTTTCTCTAGATATCATTCTTAACTTATAACCTTCTTCCTTGATATTTTTCTATGTGATTAGGTCAAGCAACTGGTAAAAACTTTCACAGTGTGGATTGAGTGAATTTGTTTGCACAATTATGGATATGAATTGGGTATTTGAATTAGGCCTAAAGGCTGTTTGATGATTTATAAAATATGAATGATACATATTTGTGTTTTTTACCTTTTAAGTCACCGGGCTTATATTTAATACAGTAGTTCATAGTTTAATAATTAAAGGCAATTAAAGCTTTTTTAAATGTGTTGACACATGTTGGGTCCAACTGGTATTATTACTTCTAATACATATACTCTCTCTGTATATGTATTATGTATTATAAACAAAAGCATAGAAGCATCATATTTTGTTACCAAAATCTGCTGGTGTCCGAAGTAGGCTTGAGATTTCGGTATATGGAGATAAAGATTCATGATTCTTCAGTAGTATAACAACACACTGAGTGTATATTAGCACAGTTTATTGTTTGCTTCTGGCATCTGATAGAGCTTTTGGACCTGGAAACAGTGACGTCAGATGTTTTTTTTTTAAATTAGTGCTGTCAAGATTATTGCCATTTTTTTTTTTTTTTTTACATTGATTTATTACATTGAACATATTTGTGTTTCCATGCTTTTTGTTGAGATGTCTTTTCTTGTATAGCCTATTGTATTTAAATGGTTTATTCATGTTGCTTATGAATTATAACATTTTTTCTATGTATTCATTGTTATTTAGCCCATTACTAGCTTTTTTCCAAGTGCATGCAAGTGTATGTATTAAAATGTATCTATAATATGCAATAAACAATTCTTATTTTGTATTTGTTTCAGTTTGTTTTTTATAATAGAAGTTAATAGTAACCATAGTGCCAACAAGAAAGAAAAATAAATAAATAATACTATACATATATATATATATATATATATATATATATATATATATATATATATATTTGTTGAATTAAATATAGGGTGTACTCATATATACAGTGCACAGCATAAATGAGTACACCCCCTCTGAACAAATACAAAAGATGTATTTTCTTTATGATCACTAATACAATTCATGGAAAGATGGCAAAACTAAAATGTATTAAACATATACATAATAAAAACTGAGAAATATATGTCATTAATAGCCATAAAATAAGTCAATTTTGTTTAAATTAAGGATTGCAGAAATGAGTACACCCTAGATTTCATTGAACAAATGTATAATATTCTAGTACTTAGTATGCCCTCCATAATTTTGAATATACTGCTCTGGCCCTTCTTGGCACGGAGTGTACAAGTTCATGACAAATTGTCACATCTGTTTATCTCCGGGATGATGAGCTTCTTAAATGCCCTGATCTTTAATGGGGAATGTTGCTTAACTCGTCTCGCTCAACTCGTCTCTACAGAATCCCCCACAGGCGCTCAAGAGTGTTAAGATTGAGTGCAATACATGTTCACAGAAGGTCACCTTGGGAGAATGCATATCATCATTGTCATGTTGAAAAAATGCCCAACAATGCAGGGAATGAGGAAAGGGTAACATGTTCTATTTCAAGTTTGTGTATTAAATTACACAGTGGTGTGGGAATTCATGACAGCATTGATAAAGCACAACTCCCTCACACCTTCAGCACTCCTACATCCAGGGAACCAGGCACTTCTCACTGTACTCCTCCTCTAGCAACACCATAACATTTTGGATGCTGTTAGATCCAAAATGATTGATTTGGTCTCATGAGACCAGAGAATTGATTCCCAGAATCTATATTTTGTAAATATGGGCTTTGGAAATGGCTAACTGACTTTATTGTGCTTTTGCTACAGTAGGTAGTTCCAGTGAGAACAACAACCATGCATGTCATTTCTGCAGGCTGCATCTTACTCTGTGAGATAAACAGTCACTCTTTTCAAAGCATTTGCTGGCTCTGAGACACTCACTTGGTATTTCTCCTGCTCTTTGTCTAGCAAAAAAATCCCTCATCACTAAATGAAAGCTTAAAATGAAGGCCTGATTATTTCAGGGGCCTTGTCACAAGTCCATTGTTTTTGAATTTCTGTGTTACTTTTGCTATATTTTCATACTTAAAACAATGATTTGGTAATCCTCTTGTACCACTGTCCTCTTTTGTGCTAATATAACACTTTTAACTGTCAAGAAATTACTACTCTTTAAATGTTTTGGTTCAACATACTTACCTGTTGATCAAACATTGCCTTAAACTTACACCAGAAAATTTTGATGTAGTTTTATTTAGTAACTTTTAGGAGGGTGTACTCATTTTTGCTACACAACATTTTATCACCTTGATAAGAAAATCTTATTTTCCTGAATAATTTTGACATGGTAATTGATTAAGCAGACTTGCTGGAACATTATATCTCTAAAGAACCCTAACATGTCTTCTAAGTAAGTGACTAATTACTGACTTTCAGAAGTTTCAGAGGGGGTGTACTGTGCACTGTATATATACATACATAAGCATTCCTCAGGTGGTTTTACAGAGGGTTCTGCTGGTGTGTCAATGTGAAGAACCCCAAAAAGTTCATCCAGGATCCTTTCATTTTCATTGGTCTACATTAAAAACTAAGACTGGTCTACGCTTGAGTGCATAGCAACCGGCGGGCTTATGTCAAAAAAAGATGTAAAAAAAGATGGACGACGCACCTTCACTCTCTTCCATTGTAGTATCTGAAGCCGCCAGTGTGTCAATATGACGCTGACATCTTGAGTCTCGAGTCTGCGCATAGTGAACTTGGAGCCAGAATCTGCGCAGCAGTGAGCGTGAAGTGGAGCCGTGAAGTGTCAAAAAAAGTATTATTATACATGGTGGGATAATATCCAATGAACAAAATATAGGTTTGAGGTAGGCAATGATTTTATAAAGAAGAAATAGAGATGGATTCAAATTCATGCCAAACAGATAAGCAAGGAGGAGGAGCAAGCTAAGTATAATCAGTTTGTAAGGTCTGCAGCCTCTGATTAGAAATCTTGGAACACTTTACAATAAGGTTCATTAGTTAAACATTTGTTAATGTATTAACTAACATTAACTATTCATGAGCAATACATTTGTTACTGTATTTACTAATCTTCATTAACGTTAGTTACTGAAAATACAGTTCATTGTTAGTTCACAGTGCATTAACTAATGTTAACAAGATTTTAATAATGTATTAGTAAATGTTGAAATTAACATTAACAAAGATTAATAAATGCTATATAAGTGCAGTTCATTATTAGTTCATGTTAACTAATATAGTTAACTAATGAACCTTATTGTAAAGTGTTACTGAAATCTTATTTTGAAAGAATCTGAGAAAGTCATCACTGCTAATGGAAGAGGGTACGAGGGGCTTTGGGAGAGGGGTTTAAAGCAATAATTGAAAAAAGTAGCTTCGGCTTATGCTTATATTAATCTGTGATGTTCTAACTTGGCATTCTTGACTGCTTTTTAAAAGTTTGACAAAGCAAATTTCAGGGCTTCATAGTACATCTGCCCCCAGTTTCACAGACAAGTCTTAAGCCTAGTCCCAGACTAAAGTGCATATTTGCTGTCTTAACTGAAAGCAACTTGCACCGACACATCTTACATGTGTCAGTGCCATTGTTTTGTCTCAAGATGCACACCTGTAAACCCTAATGCTCAAAATACTTAATTATTTTGAGTAGGACAAACTTAAATTTAACAGATTAGTTCAGTTAACTATTATCAGTAGGCCTATTTAGAACTTTCTTTTTCGTTTGAGTTCACAACACTGAGATATTTTAAGTAAACTAAACTGTTTTGAGTTGTATGAACTCATTTCTTTTAATTTAGACTAACTTAAGTTTAACTGAATCTGGGCTGGGATTTCTATTTCCCAGCATGCTTTGCCCATGGCACTCGAAAGGGAGAGTAAATGCTAAAATTAAGTGTTAAATAATGTTTTTTATTTGTACAACATTAATGGATAAGGGAGATTTAGTGGTGTTTTGTTATGCTAATTTAGAAGAGTTTCTGTTAATGTGGATTTTTTACCATCATGGTGACAAGTGGTGGTTTGAGAGCAAGTTACATGTTTTAAGTTACTGTACTCATTCAGTAAGTGTTATACCATGCTATTGTTAACATGTTAACAAATTAGCAAGTTGGCATTTTCTGAATTTTTTTTATTAGGGTTTACAATGAAGTAAATAACTCATTTGATTTGGAATACCTCAAAATAAAAAAGTTAATTAACTAAATATTTTATGTTAATTGCTATCAAAGGGTATGAGTTAGCTAACTCAGTACTTCAAGTTAAGAGCAATTATCATGCATGAGTACTACAAACTCAAAACTTGATAGTTCTGCTTAAAATTGGGAACATTATAACTCAAAAAATTTGAGGTAACTGATTACCTCAATTTTTTTGAGTTAGCCCAACTTATTCAGGTTTACAGTGCACCTGTAATGATTTGCTTTTTCTAAGGCAAGTTTATAAAAGCTACTAAAATGTCCTAATTGAACTAAGGCCTAATCCTGGCTTAATCTAAGTTCTTTCTGTGAAACCAAGCCCTGAAGTCTGTAGTTTTTCCACCTTAGCTCAGCTTGTCTGCATAACCGTTTAAAAGAGTGTACAGTCTTATTTAACCATGGGTCTCTTATCGATTCCCAGGTTTTGTGTTTCTGGTGTTTTGTTATGTGTGTTATAAATACAAATACTTCAGTCATTACTAGTGGGTTACCATGACCTTTACTTTAGAATTAATTATACATTATGCATTATTCATGTTAATTATGAACCTGTATATAGTAGTTCTTAGTAGTTCTCTGGGAGGTATGAAAAAACAGTAGTTACTGATTAGCTAATAGTGAACTATCACCTTCAACTGAGCAATATTACTTACTAATCCATTAATCAGAGTTTCTTGTTAGTTAATAGTAGCTACTAGAGTGTTAATTATGTGTTACTCCTTTGTTCCTGTGTTCGTGTTCGTTGGGTGGGGAACTTAAGCGTTACTGATAGCATAAAGTAAATAATTACGCCAATAAGTATTGCGCCTAATTACGCCAATCTTTACTTTGAATAGATAGTAACGCGTTATCTCATGGCAATTCATAACTATTTTACGTTTTGGCCAATAAGACGCAAAAAGGCATAATTATACAGTGAAAATTAACATGTTTTTTCTTGCCCCCCGCTAGCTACTAAAACTGTTTATTATTATTATTATTATTATTATTAACCAAATGACTCTTATATGACTAATTAGTAGTTCTGAATTATGAACGTTTTAAAGTGCTGCATGAATTCTGTATATTATGCCTATTATAAATATAAATTATATAGGCTAAGTTGCATTTAAAGGCTAGTCCAAATCCAATTTTTGTGCATATCCTATTGAAATCAGATTTATGAAGTGACAAAGCCTTGTGTTTTGACCGTCTGTGACTTACTTTCAGTTTCATATCTGCCTAAAACATGTCATATAGTCTATAACACGATCTCACATGTTAATTTTTTTAACATTTTGTTGGGATAGTAAAATTTACATATGTGGTTTCAACAACCAGATGCATTTACACTTGTCCATTTTCGTTTGGAATGCGTCTCAGACCACTTCCTGAAGTGGTTTGAGCGATCGGATTTAAATCCATCTTGAAAGCGTTTCTGAGGAAACAGAAATCGCATATGTGAACAGGCCCATAATAAGTTTACTTCTTGTTGCTAACAAACGTTTTGTTGAACATGAAGAATGCTGTTTCAAACCAAACTGACCATCTCACGATTTAGTCTGACGGAAAGATGGAGCGTTTATGCTACGTTCACATTGTATTGTGAGTTTAGAAATGATACATTTTTAGGCTAGTAGGCTATTGTAAATTCAGACTTCAACATAAAGTCACTTTTTTTGTGTGTTTTTTCCCCAGAATTCTCAACTCGATTAATTCCAGAAACTATAATGTTTAGGTTTCAGTCTATTTCGAGGAAAAGGAGTCCAGTGAAAATGGGAATGCAGAGGCAGCTCCAGTGTTTCTTTCTTTTGGGGACAGTATTTGTCACCTTCTTCATAATTTGCTGGATTGAGAAGAGAGATGCGAACTTTTCCCTACACACAGCTTCAGCTTCATTACAAGATCTCACACACCTCAAACTGCGTCAAGCACATCGTAGACGTGTTATAAGAGAGCTTTGCTCTGCCAATAGCAGCCTGAATTTTACAGAGAAATTAATCACATTTGACCAGATTCCGAACAAAGCCTTGGATCATCTTCACTTTGAATAGATAGGCTAGTAGCGCGTTATCCCATGGCAGTTCATAACTATTTTACGTTTTGGCGAATGCCAGACGCAGATATACAGAAAATTAACATGCTGGATTTAATGTTCTTTTTTTCTTTCTTTTTTGCCATATGTTAGCTACTAAAACATTTCCTGTTTTTTTTTTTTTTTTTTTTTTTTTTTTTTACAAATCACTCTTGCCTAATTATAAAGGCTAGTTCTGAATTATGAACATTTTAAAGTGCTGCATGAATTCTGTGTATTATAAATGCATTCACAGTCTGGCTGAAATCTTAGTAAGTTTACTTGTTGCTAAAAAGATCGTTGAACATGAAGCATGAAGAATGCTGTTTTAAACCAGATGGACCATCTCACGATCAAAGTCATTTAAAAAGAATGTAGTCTGACGGAAATATCAGCGTTTATGTTACGTTCACATTGAGTTTATATGATGAGTCATATTTTCTGGTAGCAGATTGTAAATGCAAAATTCAACAGTCCTTTTTGTGTTTTTCTCCAGAATTCCCAACTTGATTCATTCCAGACAATAATGTCTAGCATTCAATCTCTTTTGAGAATCTGGTATAGACCTCCAGCGAATATGGGAATGCAGAGGCTGCTCCAGTGTTTCTTTCTTGTGGGAACAGTATTTGTCACATTCTTCATAATAATTTGCTGGGATGAGATGAGAGATGGGACTTTTTCCCTACACACGGCTTCATCACATCTCACACACCTCAAACTGCGTCAAGCGCATCGTAGACATGTTATAAGAGAGCTTTGCTCGGCCAATAGCAGCCTGAATTTTACAGAGAAATTAATCACATTTGACCAGATTCCGAACAAAGCCTTGGATCATCTCATTGTGGATGATCATCATGGTGTTATTTACTGTTTTGTACCGAAGGTAGCATGTACCAACTGGAAACGAGTAATGATTGTGCTCAGCCAGAACCTGAAGGCACCAAATGGAACTCCATATCTGGATCCTCTTGACGTACCACCAGCATTATCCCACAATACTTCTCTGCATCTGACGTTTAACAACTTTCGGAGCCTCTTTGGTAATTTCTCAAGTCCTTTAATGCATCAAAAACTAAAGAATTACACTAAGTTTCTTTTTGTACGGGATCCTTTTGTACGACTTATTTCTGCTTTCCGGGACAAGTTTGCTAGGCCAAATAAGGATTTCTACAGACACTTTGGGTCCACAATGCTTCAGCGTTATGCAAATATTTCAAACACCCCTGACTCTGCTCAAGAGGCCTTCACCGCAGGCATCAGACTGTCCTTTACTCACTTTATTCAGTACCTGTTAGATCCACAGACTGAGAAGAAGAATCCATTCAATGAACACTGGCAGCAGATTTACAGACTCTGCCATCCATGTCAAATTGACTATGATTTTGTTGGGAAGATGGAAACTCTTGATGAGGATACAGAACATTTGTTGAAGATTCTTGGGCTGGATAATCAGATTCACTTTCCCCCCGGGTACAAGGATAGGACATCAGTAGACTGGGAGCAAGACTGGTTTGCAAACATATCAGTAGGTGACAGGAGAAAACTGTACAATCTTTATGAACCAGACTTTAGATTATTTGAATACGAGAAACCTGAGACACTTCTGGATGAGTGATGAGTATCGCTAACTGTTTTTGCATTTCCTCAATACCTCATGCAAATAGAAACAAGAGAAATTATGTTTATTCCCATGAAACCTGTCAAGAACATGTCTCGGTCATATTTAAATTCCATGTAAGTGTAAGTTCATTTTTTTTTGGTTTTTTTTGCTATTTATCCCTGAAAGTTGGTCCAATATTCAAATTTTTGTAAAAAATTAAGGAAATCAAAATGAAGCATGGAAACAGGCAGTTTGAGGATACATAGTCAATGTTTTGCTAAAAAAAGGTTTAATGGTTTCATCCAGGGCTGCAAAAGCAGTTTGGTTACATATTTGAACATCTTTGAGGCATGATGGAATCTATTTTTATTCGTTGTTAAATTCAGACTCCTGTTTTATTATCTTAATCTAGATTCTTTTTTCCAGATTTCATTTTTAACCTTCTAACCTACTTCCAATTTTGATGTTATAGTCTCTTTTTTCTAGGTGATCAGGTCAATCAACTGTTAAAAACTGTTGCAGTGATGATTTTTTAAATGATACATATTTGAGATCTTTTTCTTTACCTAAGTCATAGTTTAGTTAATGCAATTAAAGCTTTTTAAATATTCAGTGTTCAAGTACATTTTTTAAAAATTAATTAATTTTTTTTTTTAAACTTTTCCTGAAAATCAATAAACTGATCAGAAGATGTGTTGACACATGTTAGGTCACTGGTATTATTACTTCTACATATACTCTCTCTGTATGTATTGTTACGTCAGAAGACGTATTGTTGTTTTTCCTCCCCCTTTTTTTTCCGTGTGTGGAGACGTGCGTGCTCGTCTCTCTCTCTCTCTCTCTCTCTCTCTCTCTCTCTCTCTCTCTCTCTCTCTCTCTCTCTGGTAGCTCCGCCTTGATTGGACGTAGGCGAGACGGATTGGTGGACTCGAGTGGAACGTTCCTTTTAAAAAGCGTCCGGGATGCGGACGTGGCAGAGGGGAGAGTGGTGTTGGCGTGTTGTAGCTACTGAGGTGTTATTGACATAGTTGACTTGTGATCAGTGAGATCTAAATCGTGTACATTGTTTTAAGTTGTCACCAATTCTTATTCACTTCTGTAAAGCACTCTCATTTTTGATTCTTGACTATATTGTTTTCATTTCATTATAATTCTTTTCATTTCTTTATTGTGGCAGTTATGTTGTCATTTTTTTGTAAATATTGTATATATAATATTTTCTTTGATTACTGTAGCGGTAGGGGTTGGGTGCCTTTTTCTTTTGCGTACATCTTTTCTCCTGTGTTGAATTAGCCAGGAAAGCTAGGTAAGGACCTCTGTATTTTTTTTTTTTTTTTTTTTTTTTTTTTTACAGGGTTTAGTTAGAAATAATACGGGTTTAGTTTAGTGGCCGTTTTGTTTATTGTTTTGGCCTTGCCCAGCCCTGAAGAAGTTGCTTCGTTTATTTTCTTGGCTTTGTGACGAAACTAAACAGAAAAATAAAAAAAGAAAGAAATTGTTGAAACTGATTTTTTTATTTATTTTTTTATTTTTTATTTATGCTGCTTCCCTGACCTAGACCAGGGTCGTAACATAATTGGGGGCTCGTCTGCTGTTTACAATAACGAACTGGATTTTCATTTGCTTGCGTTGAAAGGAAAATCATCCGCAACCCTTCTTGTGGCTACATGTAAGTTGTAAGTTATTGAATTTTATTCTTTGTCTGGCTGTTTTCTTTTTGGTGTGGGAGAGAGTAAGTGGGAATATGGAATTTGATTTGACTGCGTTTACGCTAGCTCCAAGCACGGAACAGTTTGATCGCTGTAGGAAAGATGATCTCTTTAAAATTGCTGATTTCTTTAAAATAGAAATTCCTCGCTATTCATCTAAGCAAGCGGTTAAAAAGTTCTTGTATAACGAATTGGTGTAGCAACAAATTGTACCTGAGGAGTCAGGGTTAGTAAATGTGCAGGAGGGAGCTGCTGCGCTTGCGGAGGCCGACGAGAAGCCCTCTCTTGTTTTGCTTTCTCCAGTACGCCCCAGCGATCCGTTTTTTTGTGCCTCAAAGTACCCCATTGGTAGCAACATCGTCAGTCGCCGATCCACTAATTACGTTAAAACTAAAAGAATTGGAGCTAAGAGTAAAGATGGAATAGAAAGAGACTAAGAAGCTCCGGCTGAGAGAACTAGAGCTGGAAATGGAAAAGGATGCGCGACTTCGTGGGTTTCGTAAGCTCACCGGGGGGTTCACCTGCTTTTCCCTCGTTCGCTCAGCTGCCTTCGGGCCCTGCGCCGGGTTCTCTTGGTCCCGCTCCAATTCCAGATGTGAGTAGTTCTCCCTTATTTGATGTAAGTAAGCATATTAATTTGGTACCTCCTTTTCGAGAAGCTGAGGTCGATTCGTACTTCACGGCTTTTGAGCGTGTCGCCGCTACATTGCAATGGCCTAAAGAGATGTGGGCTCTGCTATTGCAATGCAAGCTGGCCGGGAAAGCCCAAGAAGTATGTTCAGCATTAACGATAGAGAAAAGTCTGGACTATGATGTGATCAAGGCGACTGTTCTGCGTGCTTACGAGTGCCAGAAGCCTATAGACAAAGATTTAGGGCCTTAAAGAAAACTGACAGACAAACATTTGTGGAGTTTGCAAGGGAAAAACAAACCCTTTTTGACAAATGGTGTATGGCAAGTAAGGTAAACACTGTTGAGGACTTAAGAGAATTAATTTTATTGGAGGATTTTAAAGGTTGTGCTCATGAAAACTTGGTGGTATATTTGAATGAGCAGAAAGTGACGTCTCTCTCAGCAGCCGCCGTACTTGCTGATGAGTTCGTTTTGACCCACCGAACTGTTTTTTTCTCCAGTGGGGAGATTTGACAAAGTAGCTGTCCATAGTGCTGAAATGCAGGGGAGGGGAGGACGAGATGTTAATGCCAAGTATAGCCGAGGTGGTGGGGCGTATGGAGGGGGCAGATTTGCAAAAAGTCGATCTAGTGATGGGCGAGTCTGTTTCTACTGCCTGGATGGGGGTCATCTGATCGCTGATTGCGAAGCTTGGAAAAAGAAAAATCTGTCAAGCAAGCCTAAAACTGTAGGTTTTGTAAATTCTGTTTCACCCATTTCTCCCTCGTCTGGTTATGAACCGTTTATGTTACATGTGTAGCATCCAATAGTGAGGACGATGCTATACACATCTCTATGTTACGAGACACGGGAGCAGCCCAATCGCTCATTGTAAGCAATGTGCTAAAGCTCACCCCAGAGACTTATACTGGTACTGGTAAGTCTATATTAGGGAATGACCTGGCTGGCGGTCAAGTGTTTTCCCAGCCGATTGTAGTGGAAAACCCAGGGGAAGTTAGTGATGTACCTCATGAATTTAAGGATGTCTTTCCTGCGTGTGTGATAACGCGAGCACAAGCTCGTAAGTTTAATGATGTGGTTAACTTGTCAGATTCATTTATGGTTGCACCTGATGTGAGTGAATCGTTGTCTGAACCAGAAAAGTGTGTCTTTCTTTAAAATTATTCTTTAAAAATAAAATGTTGCTCAGTTTTTGGTTTGCCAAAGATTATCCAAACGGATCAGGGTTCTAATTTTACATCAACGCTGTTCTCACAGGTTCTTAGGGAACTTGCAGTTAAGCATCAATTGTCCAGCGCTTATCATCCTGAGAGTCAGGGCGCGCTCGAGCGTTTCCACCAAACACTCACAACCATGCTGCGCGCGTTTTGTGTGGAAACGGGTCGAGACTGGGATGAGGGTTTGCCGATGCTTATGTTCGCTATTCGTGAGACTGTGCAGGAGTCGCTAGGTTTTTGTCCCGCTGACTTGGTGTTCGGTCATACTGTGCGTGGACCACTAAAATTGTTAAAAGAGAAAATACTGGAAGAGAATTCATCTCCAGTATCCGTGCTTGAATACGTGAGTCAGGTTCGTGAGCGATTACATCGTGTGGGTGAAATCGCTAAGAAAAATCTGACTGTAGATCAAAGCAAAATGAAAAGTACTTATGACTTATAAGTCATACTCCTACTTATCAAGGAGTTTTCAGCCTGGTGACTCTGTCCTTGTTCTGCTCCCAATTCCTGGTTCTCTGCTGCAGGCAAGATTTTTTTTAGGACCATACGTAGTCGATGCGAAATTGAGTGAGAGGAATTATGTTATTCGCACCCCAGAACGTAAGCGCAAGACTCGTGTCTGTCACGTAAATATGCTCAAGCCATATGTGAAAAGAGCAGAGGTAAACGCGGAGTCTGTACCTGTGGCTGCTGTGACAAAACTGCCTTCCATCACCTGTGAAAATGATGATTTAGGTGTTTGCGTCGAAACCACATTATGTGCACGATTGTCAAATGCAGAACTTTTGCTGAACAGTGAAAATCACTTGGATTATCTTTCTGAGGGACACCGCAAAAACGTATCGCTGATTCATGAATTTCCTTCATTGTTCTCAGATAATCTCTCGCAAACCAATGTTCTCTTTCACGATATTGATGTTATGAATGCCACACCTATCAAGCAACATCCATATCGCGCAAACCCATTGAAAAAAGAAATTATGAGAAAAGAAGTAAATTACTTATTAGAACAGGGACTTGCGACACACAGTTTAAGCCCTTGGAGTTCGCCCTGTCTCTTAGTGCCAAAATCGGATGGTACCTTCAGATTTTGCACTGACTACAGAAAGGTAAACAGTGTAACCAAACCCGACTCATTTCCTTTACCCCGGATAGAGGTTTGTATGGACCGCGTTGGTTCTGCATGTTTTGTGACCAAATTAGACTTGTTAAAAGGCTACTGGCAGGTGCCACTGCCGGCTCGTGCGTCAGAGATTTCTGCATTCGTCACGCCGGATAATTTTCTCCAATATTCCGTAATGGCTTTCGGAATGCGGAACGCTCCAGCCACCTTTCAGCGCTTAATGCAAAAGGTTGTCCGGTGTGAAAAATTGTGAAGCGTATCTAGATGATGTGGTGGTTTATTCCAGTTCTTGGGAAGCCCATTTACGATCGTTACGGGAAGTGTTCCTTCGTCTGTCAAATGCTTCTCTAACTATTAACTTGGCTAAGTGCGAGTTTGGGAAAGCAACGGTCACATATCTGGGTAAACAAGTGGGCCAAGGTCATGTACGTCCCACTGATGCCAAGGTGATGGCAATTTTGGAGTTAAAAACAAAGAGAGAACTGCGTCGTTTTTTGGGAATGGTTGGCTATTATAGGGGATTCTGTAAGAATTTTGCTACGGTTGTGTCTTCACTTACAGACTTGCTAAGTTCATCCAGAATTTTTCGCTGGAATGCAGATTGTGAGATAAGGCTGCCAAAGATCTTCTATGCAATGCCAGTCCTCTCCGCCCCTAATTTCGCCCGTCCATTCAAATTGGAGGTGGACGCAAGTGCTTTAGGAGCAGGTGCTGTGTTAATTCAAGAGGGTAAAACAGGAATTGATCATCCAATCAGTTATTTCTCGAGGAAATTTTCAGGAGCACAACGCAACTACAGTACAATCGAGAAAGAAGCCCTCGCATTACTCCTAGCCCTTCAACATTTTGAAGTTTATATTGGTGGAAGTTCTGTACCAGTGGTAGTATATACTGACCATAACCCCCTAGTTTTCCTTTTGCGAATGTCTAATTCAAATCAAAGGCTAATGAGGTGGGCATTAATGGTTCAAAATTTCAATCTTGAAATACGCCACAAGAAGGGCAGTGAGAATGTGTTGGCAGATGCTCTCTCTCGTGTATATCAAAGTTAATTTACTTGTATAAAATGTGTCAAAACGAAATAAAATAATTCCTGTTTTGACTTTTGATGGGTGGGAGTGTTACGTCAGAAGACATATTGTTGTTTTTCCTCCCCCTTTTTTTTCCCTGTGTGTGGAGACTTGCGTGCTCGTCTCTCTCTCTCTCTCTCTCTCTCTCTCTCTCTCTCTCTCTCTCTCTCTCTCTCTCTCTCTCTCTCTCTCTCTCTCTCTCTCTCTCTCTCTCTCTCTCTCTCTCTGGTAGCTCCGCCTTGATTGGACGTAGGCGAGACGGATTGGTGGACTCGAGTGGAACGTTCCTTTTTAAAAAGCGTCCGGGATGCGGACGTGGCAGAGGGGAGAGTGGTGTTGGCGTGTTGTAGCTACTGAGGTGTTATTGACATAGTTGACTTGTGATCAGTGAGATCTAAATCGTGTACATTGTTTTAAGTTGTCACCAATTCTTATTCACTTCTGTAAAGCACTCTCATTTTTGATTCTTGACCATATTGTTTTCATTTCATTATAATTCTTTTCGTTTCTTTATTGTGGCAGTTATGTTGCCATTTTTTTGTAAATATTGTATATATAATATTTTCTTTGATTACTGTAGCGGTAGGGGTTGGGTGCCTTTTTCTTTTGCGTACATCTTTTCTCCTGTGTTGATTTAGCCAGGAAAGTTAGGTAAGGACCTCTGTATTTTCTTTTTCTTTCTTTCTTTCTTTCTTTTTCTTTTTTTTTTTTTTTTACAGGGTTTAGTTAGAAATAATACGGGTTTAGTTTAGTGGCCGTTTTGTTTATTGTTTTGGCCTTGCCCAGCCCTGAAGAAGTTGCTTCATTTATTTTCTTGGCTTTGTGACGAAACTAAACAGAAAAATAAAAAAAGAAAGAAATTGTTGAAACTGATTTTTATTTTTTATTTATGCTGCTTCCCTGACCTAGACCAGGGTCGTAACAGTATATCATATTCTTTTACCAAAATCTGCTAGTGTCCGAACCTATAGGGCTCGCAATTATCTAGGAACAGATAAAGTGTTTGTGTCCCTGATCTAAAAGCTCTAGAAGGATTATGTAAAACTGGAAGTTCTCAGAGATAGGGGGCACAAGATTATTCAAACACTTATAAACAAATAAAAAGATTTTAAAATCAACTCTAAAACGAACCAGAAACAAGTAATGTGATGCTAAAACTGGGCTGATATGTTCATGTTTGCGAAGACCTTTTAATAATCTTGATGCAGTATTTTGACTGTCTGGAGTCATGCCAAGGTTAGTGGAGTTTGTACCATAATACAAAGAGTTACAGTAATTTAAATTATAAAAATGTATGACTCACTCGTTCAAAGGTTTGAGGAGAGAGGAAAGGCTTAACTTTGGTCAGCAGATGTGGATGAAAAAAGCAAGATATGAAAACTGAGTTTACTTGCTTTTTGAATTTCAAATCACTGTCTAGCAGTACACCCAAATTCTTGACACAGGAGTTAACTGAAGATGTAATGTGATGCAATTGAGGACGATGCATTAGTCTACCATTAGGAGGACCAAAAAGGATAATTTTATTTTTATTTTTATTTAAATTAAGATAATTAGCAGACATCCACATTATAATGTGCTCTAAACAAGCCAACAAAGGCACAAATAAATTATTACCAGAGCGTATAAAATCTGGGTGTCATCTGCATAAACATGAAAGGACAAATCATATTTCCTAAAAAAGGAACCCAAAGGGAGCATATATAAAGAAAATTGGGTGGGAGCTAAAATGGAACCCTCGAGGAACCTCCCAACAGAGATTAGCAGCAGAAGACACAGATGAGTCAAAATTTACAGAAAATGTATGGCCCATATAGGAGTTGAACCAGTTGAAGACAGCTCATTTTAACCCCACACCATGTTCAAGTCTGGAGATAATGATATCATGGTCTTTCATGTCAAATGCAGAGCTAAGATCTAAGAGTATTAATATAACAGTCACCAGCATTAGCTGTCAAATAGATATCTTTCATTGGGGACCTTCAATAAAGCAGACTCTGTACTGTGAAGGGCCCGGAAACCAGACTGAAACATTTTGTAAGATTTGAGATTTAAATAAGAGTGAAGTTGATGTGAAACTACTTTTTCAAAAACATTTGAGATGAAAGGTAGATTAGAAATACGCTGTAATTTTCAAGTATGGAAGAATCAAGATTTGGTTTCTGAAGAGCAGGAACAACCAGACCATGTTTAAGGTCTACTGGAAAAGTCCCCATACTAAGCAATTTATTTACAATAGAAAGAAGGCTTGGCCCTTGTGTGTGTCAAAAAGTTGCATTATTATACGTGGTGGGATAATATCCAATGAACAAAATATAGGTTTGAGGTAGGCAATGATTTTATAAAGAAGAAATAGAGATGGATTCAAATTCACGCCAAACAGATAAGCAAGGTGGAGGAGCAAACTGGGTATAATCAATTTGTAAGGTCTGCAGCCTCTGATTAGAAATCTTATCTTGAAAGAATCTGAGAAAGTCATCACTGCTAATGGAAGAGGGTACAAGGGCAAGCTTTGGGAGAGGGGTTTAAAGCAATAGTAGAAAAGAGTAGCTTCGGCTTGTGCTTATATTTATCTATGATGTTATAACTTGGCATTCTTGACTGCTTTTTAAAAGTTTGACAAAGCAAATCTCAGGGCTTCATAGTACATCTGTCCCAGATTTCACAGACAAGTCTTAATCCTAGTTCCAGACTAAAATGCATATTTGCTGTCTTAACTGAAAGCAACTTGCACTGACATATTTTAAATGTGTCAATGCCATTGTTTTGTCTCAAGATGCACACCTGTAATGATTTGCTTTTTCTAAGGCATGTCAATAAAAGCTACTTAAATGTCCTAATTGAACTAAGGCCTAATCCTGGCTTAATCTGAGATCTGTCTGTGAAACCAAGGCCTGAAGTCTGTATTTTTTCCACCTTAGCTCATAACCGTCTAAAAGCATGTACAGTCTCATTTAACCATGGGTCTCTTATGTATTTCCAGGTTTTGTGTTTCCAGTGTTTTAGTTATGTGGTCTTTTAGTTTTCAGTCTGGTTCTGTTCCTGTTACCTTTTTTTTTTTTTTTTTTTTTGTAGGGCTCATTTTTCCCTTTAAGGCATTTATTTTGTATTTTACATATCTTTAAGACAGTAGTGTTTTCAAAATCTTAGTCTAGATATTAACTTAGTTCCTTAACCGAGCGCACACTGCAGATTTAAAACATTGTGGGTAGCATGACTTTGAGCAAATGTTTGAGAGAAGAAATTTGAGACGTAAATTTAAATTTTAAATCATTTGAAATAAACAGTTCTAAATAATTAAGACTCCTTTTTCTTTCTTAATACAAAATAGGAATGATGAAGACGTTTTCCTTCTGCAAGTCGAATTAATTGCCTTTCCTGAAAATCGGTAAATTGATATCTAGCCTACTTTTCTAATATAGGCTATGTAAAAGAGTGCGTTCAGGAGTGAAAGCAGCAGTTTACTCTGGCTCGCCCGTACAAAAGCGCCACGTTTTGAGAAACCTAATAAAACTCGATACAAACGCGACTCCTACTTTTGGAGAAGGAAGGACATACGCCATTTGAAGAACTCCAGGATGAGGATATATTAAATGTGAGTAGCCTAATGATTGAATTTTCATTTTCATTTTCAAACTACACCTATGCTATAGTAGCATATGTTGTTTATGCGGTAATTTAGGTTTGTATCAGATTCAAGGCATCTATTTAGCATTATTACGTTTTGGCATAACTCTTAAGTTTACAAAATTAAAAAAAAAATTAAATCATGGATGACTAACACTATTATATAGGCTAAGTTGCATGTAAAGGCTAGTCCAAATCCAATTTTTGTGCATATCCTATTGAAATCAGATTTATGAAGTGACAAAGCCTTGTGTTTTGACCGTCTGTGACTTACTTTCAGTTTCATATCTGCCTAAAACATGTCATATGGTCTATAACACGATCTCACATGTTCATTTTTCAACAATTTTTTGGATAGTAAAATTTACATATGTGGTTTCAACAACCAGATGCATTTACACTTGTCCATTTTCGTTTAGAATGCGTCTCAGACCACTTCCTGAAGTGGTTTGAGCGATCGGATTTAAATCCATCTTGAAAGCGTTTCTGAGGAAACAGAAATCGCATATGTGAACAGGCCCATAATAAGTTTACTTCTTGTTGCTAACAAACGTTTTGTTGAACATGAAGAATGCTGTTTCAAACCAAACTGACCATCTCACGATTTAGTCTGACGGAAAGATGGAGCGTTTATGCTACGTTCACATTGTATTGTGAGTTTAGAAATGATACGTCTTTAGGCTAGTAGGCTATTGTAAATTCAGACTTCAACATAAAGTCACTTTTTTTTGTGTTTTTTCCCCAGAATTCTCAACTCGATTAATTCCAGAAACTATAATGTTTAGGTTTCAGTCTATTTTGAGGAAAAGGCGTCCAGTGAAAATGGGAATGCAGAGGCAGCTCCAGTGTTTCTTTCTTTTGGGGACAGTATTTGTCACCTTCTTCATAATTTGCTGGATTGAGAAGAGAGATGGGAACTTTTCCCTACACACAGCTTCAGCTTCATTACAAGATCTCACACACCTCAAACTGCGTCAAGCACATGGTAGACGTGTTATAAGAGAGCTTTGCTCGGCCAATAGCAGCCTGAATTTTACAGAGAAATTAATCACATTTGACCAGATTCCGAACAAAGCCTTGGATCATCTCATTGTGGATGATCATCATGGTGTTATTTACTGTTTTGTACCAAAGGTAGCATGTACCAACTGGAAACGAGTCATGATTGTGCTCAGCCAGAACCTGAAAGCACCAAATGGAACTCCATATCTGGATCCTCTTGACATACCATCAGCATTATCCCACAATACTTCCCTGCATCTGACGTTTAACAACTTTCGGAGGCTCTTTGGTCATTTCTCAAGTCCTTTAATGCATCACAAACTAAAGAATTACACTAAGTTTCTTTTTGTACGGGATCCTTTTGTACGACTTATTTCTGCTTTCCGGGACAAGTTTGTTAGGCCAAATGAGTATTTCTACAGACACTTTGGGTCCACAATGCTTCAGCGTTATGCTAATATTTCAAACACCCCTGACTCTGCTCAAGAGGCCTTCACCGCAGGCATCAGACTGTCCTTTACTCACTTCATTCAGTACCTGTTAGATCCACAGACTGAGAAGAAGAATCCATTCAATGAACACTGGCAGCAGATTTACAGACTCTGCCATCCATGTCAAATTGACTATGATTTTGTTGGGAAGATGGAAACTCTTGATGAGGACACAGAACATTTGTTGAAGATTCTTGGGCTGGAAAATATATTCACTTTCCCCCCGGGTACAAGGATAGGACATCAGTAGACTGGGAGCGAGACTGGTTTGCAAACATTTCCATAGCTGACAGGAGAAAACTGTACAATCTTTATGAACCAGACTTTAGATTATTTGAATACGAGAAACCTGAGACACTTCTGGATGAGTGATGAGTATCGCTAACTGTTTTTGCATTTCCTCAATACCTCATGCAAATAGAAACAAGAGAAATTATGTTGATTCCCATGAAACCTGTCAAGAACATGTCTCGGTCATATTTAAATTTAATGTAAGTGTAAGTTTTTTTTGTTTTTTTGTTTTTGTTGCTATTTATCCCTGAAAGTTGGTCCAATATTCAAATTTTTGTAAAAAAAAAAATTAAGGGAATCAAAATGAAGCATTTTTTGCTAAAAAAAAAGGTTTAATGGTTTCATCCAGGGCTGCAAAAGCAGTTTGGTTACATATTTGAACATCTTTGAGGCATGATGGAATCTATTTTTATTCGTTGTTAAATTCAGACTCCTGTTTTATTATCTTAATCTAGATAATTTTTTCCAGATTTCATTTTTAACCTTCTAACCTACTTCCATTTTTGATGTTATAGTCTCTTTTTTCTAGGTGATCAGGTCAATCAACTGTTAAAAACTGTTGCAGTGATGATTTTTTAAATGATACATATTTGAGATCTTTTTCTTTACCTAAGTCATAGTTTAGTTAATGCAATTAAAGCTTTTTAAATGTTCAGTGTTCAAGTACATTTTATTATTATTATTTTTTTTTTTTAACTTTTCCTGAAAATCAATAAACTGATCAGAAGATGTGTTGACACACGTTAGGTCACTGGTATTATTACTTCTAATACATATACTCTCTCTGTATATGTATTATTAATTATAAACAGAAGCATGGAAACATCATATTCTTTTACTAAAATCTGCTGGTGTCCGAACCTGATGAAGAAAGTGCAAAATGCTCAAAGACATTTTATACAAGGGCTTTCATGAAAACCAGATCACTCCCAATATCTATACTGAAAAATTTTGGTGTAGGATTTACTTTGCAACAATTTTCACTTGTGAATTGCTAGTAAATTTAAGTAGAAAGACTAAAATAGTATTGTCTTATAAAACCTATTCCAATAATCTTTGTTTTTAATTTACAAATCATTTTTACAGTCTATCATTGCCTGTTGATAAAATATTAACTATAAAAAAATAAGCAATAGGGTCAAAGGTGGTTTCAGGCTTATAAATCATGATAAATGATAATGAATGAATGAATGAATGAATGAATCAATGAAAAGAAAGTTCTTCCTTTAACCAGCAGAAAGCTGCTAAGGGAAATCTTTCTGTCAAACATTTTTTTTTTTTTTTGCTGCATCAAACATTGTAGCCAATCACAGACTGTGGAGTGTATGAATGTAATGATATATATATAATATATATATATATATGTATGTATTCAAAATGTATTCATATTGTCACAAGGAAGCAAATGCAATGTTTTCGCAAGGTAAACAATAAAGCTTTGTAGGTGTGATGCCCTATGGCTAAAGCATTTTGGTTACATACACCTCCTGAGGCCGGATTGTACACGTCAGTGAGCATTACGATGTATGTTTGTAATGCTGACGCAAGAGCTGGCCGTGATACAAGTTTACAAGGTTAACAGCCTAGAAGACTGGCAGGGAAGATAAGAAATTGTTTAATAAAGTAATTAATTTTGTTTTGTTTTTGCTCACAAAAAGTATTCTTGTCGATTCATAACATTAAAGGGTTAGTTCTCCCAAAAATGAAAATTCTGTCATGAATTACTCACCCTCATATCGTTCCACACCCGTAAGACCTTCATTCATCTTCACAACACAAATTAAGATATTTTTGATAAAATCCGATGGCTCAGTGAGGCCTCCATTGACAGCAAGATAATTAACACTTTCAGATGCCCAGAAATCTACTAAAGACATATTTAAAACAGTTCATGTGACTACAGTGGTTCAACCTTGAAGGTGGGATAAGTAGATTTTAAAAAAAGCTGTTAGACATTGTTGATATTTGAAATCAACCAAAACAAACCCACCACTCTCTTCATTACTCCGCCTCCAAAACTCACTCTCCAATCCTATTCCTAACCACCCTGCTCCGAGTTTTTTTTTTTTTTTTTTTTTCAAATCTCCCTCTTACTCGTTCTGTCTCCTCGACCATCATACGCCCCCTAATGCTGATTGGTTACACGTTTGTTATTGGTGTCAGCCCGACTAACTTCCAAACAGTGTTTTTCAAAACCCCACCTTTAATGTTATGAAGCGACAAGAATACTTTTTCTGCGCCAAAAAAACAAAACTACAACAAGCTTTACGAATCTTTCGTTTTGAATAAGTGGTTCGGAGAGTGTATCAAACTGCCAAAGTCACGTGATTTCAGTAAACAAGGCTTCGTCACTTCATAAGTATTTCAAAATTTCAATGAATTTGGCAGTTTGATACACACTCCGAACCACTGATTCGAAATAAAAGATTCACACAAAAAGTATTCCTGCTGCTTCATAACCTTAAGGTTGAACCACTGTAGTCACATGAAGTGTTTTAAATATGTCTTTAGTAGCTTTCTGGGCATCTGAAAGTGTTAATTGTCTTGCTGGCAATAGAAGCCTCACTGAGCCATCGGATTTATCAAAAATATATTAATTTGTGTTCTGAAGATGAACAGAGGTCTTACGGGTGTGGAATGACATGAGGGTGACATGACATAATTTTCATTTGTGGGTGAACTAACCCTTTAAGGTTGAACCACTGTAGTCACATGAACTATGTTAATGATATCTTTACTACTTTTCTGGGCCTTGAAATTTGTTATAGGATGGTCAGAAAGCTCTCGGATTTCATCAAAAATAACTTAATTTGTGCGAAGATGAACGAAGGTCTCATGGGTTTGGAAAAACATGAGGGTGAGTAATTAATGACATAAAAATTCATTTTGGGGTGAACTAACCCTTTAAGTGGAATTATAGACTGAGGGAAATTGTTTGCACAGATTAGATGATATTTGATTATTTTAGCACATAAATGTCACTTCTTTTCTTTTTTCTTTTTCTTTTACCGTTTAGATAGCAGGCATACATTTATTCTGTACAATAGTTCATAGTTAATTCATTGCTACTGTAAAGCTCAGTATTCAATGTTCTTCAAGTAGAATATACTCCTGAAAATAACCTGATAATACAAATGATGGATTGACACATATTGGGTTCAGTTTGTATTATTTCTAGAACACACACATATGTATTATGTATGTATTATTAAGTAAAAAAGAGCATGACATGATATCCTGCACATCTTACATCTTTGAGCTCAAGGCAGGCCTGGTCCGAAATATTATTTTTTTTCATACTCAAAGAAACACCACCACCAAATTCACTACTGAGAGGTACACTCTCAGAAAAAAAGTTATAAAAGCTGTCACAAAGGTACACCTCTGTACCTAAAGAGTGCATATTAGTATGTTAAATGTACATATTGGTACCAAAAGTGTACATATTAGTACCTAAATGGTACATATTAGAATTTTTTTAAAGGGTACCATCCCAGCAACAGCTTTTCTGCCTTTTTTCCTCAGATTGTACTGCAGTACCACAGTATGGCCAATAGATGGAGCACTATGCCCACTAATCTGTTCATAGCGATGGACGATCACCAAACTGCCATTAACCCACTCATGGGATTTTATTTATCCATAAAATGGCTGGATAAACCAACTCAGATTAGAGTTTACCTGCAGGGAATACATAGTATTTTATTTTATTATTTCATTTTTAATATATATTTTAAAATTTTGTTTGAAACTTAGCCTTGACTTGCTGCAGCTTATTTTTCAGGCGAGATGTTTCTTATTATCACCAGATGTGAAATAAACACAAGTCTGTACTTCAGTCAAATGATTAGAGAGTCAATACAGTCAGAGGTACATTAGAGTGGATTATTTTATCTGTTCATTCACTGCTTTATTACATTTTAGACAAGAGCTTGGCTAATGAAAAAGCTTTCAGGCTAATTAGCATGTATGAGTGCTTTTTATGAACCATTCCGCATGTGAATCTCTCACTCCGTGTGCGAGTTAGTGTGCACTCATGTGAACGCACGTGTGAAATGCACCACCTAAATGTCTTTTTAAAGCCTCCTGGTCACACACAACTCCCATGACCACAACAAATACATTTTTAAAAATGTCTTTCATATTAATATGCTCCTCTCTTGTTGTCAGGCCTTAATGGCATTTTCATCATGTTCTTAGTACCATCATTATATGACTGATGACTACACAGACACGCTTTCACTCCCGGTCTGCAGGTCAAATCACAGCTTGGTGTGACCCAAGGGCGACGTACAGCATGGCATGATTACAGTTCCTGCACTGCAGAGGTGCAAAGAGCATCAGTTAGTAACAACTGGCTTAGAAAGACGGTGTTAAAAAAAGAAGCTCTTTCCTGAATCTGATCTTTTGCACAGTTGCAGTGCAAGACAATCCTAAAGATAAATGAAGATATGATCTATTACTAATTGATGTCATTTTTTATTCAAATTCATATTAAAATGTTTATTAAGAAATTTAAAGGACTCCAAAGTAGATCTCTGTGGCAAGATCCACCGTTTGCTCTCTATTTAAAGAGACAGTTCACACAAAAATGAAAATTCTGTCATCATTTACTCACCCTTATGTTGTTCCAAACCTGTATGATTTTTCTTCTTCTGTGGGACACAAAACTAGACATTCTGGTAAGTGTTGCAACTGCTTTTGTCCACTCAATGAAAGTCAATGGGGTCCTAAACAACTATCCATTTAAACTCATTGTTGTCTAGGACAGATGTTTTCAACTAATAGGTTGTGACCCAAAATGGGTCATAGGTCTGTTATGAAAGAGGGAAAAAATGCAATTAACCTAAAAATAATTAGGCTTATCAACTATACATTTTGTCGTTGATGTCAAAGTCTGTGTAGACTGACTGTGCGACACTGTGTGATCTTATCCTCAAAAACCATGATCAAAATGTCAAATAAAATATGACCCAGACTACATTAAACATTCCAACCACAATCTTGTTTTTTTGCTGCAAATTATTGGCTATCAAGAGCAAAAAAAAAAAAAAAAAATCATCATGAAACAGAATTTTCTATAGTCTTTTCTTCCCTATTGTGAGGTATATCTGAGTTAAACAGCTTCTCAAGACAGGAAAAAATGTATGGCGGGACTTGATTTTGTTACCCTTTAGTTACTGTTGCTATGTCTGACAAGGCATTGCATTCTCCAGCCACACATGTTCTCACGCAGTGAAAAATACATTGCGGAGCCAAGAGGACACTGACAGCATGTCGACAGACAAGACAGAGCAGTTTACTTTTGATATGAAACAAATTTCAATTTCATATTTTTTAATTTTTAAAGAAATTTAAACAATAAATACCGTTTTGTGGCTCTTTAATATGTCAGATCAACTCAGCAACTCAGTTCAAGCGGCTCGTGAACCGATCATCTCTTCCTACTAGTTCAATTATAGCATCAAAACATAAATTAACATAAGAAGGAATGTTGTTTCAACCACAGAAAGACGTCAGTACACACCATTTTACAAGTTCAAGTACACTGGCATTAATCTACTTACTCTCCCGACTGCTTTGTCGGACATAACGGTGGATTCGGCGTTATGATTGGTTATATCGCCTGTCAATCAAACTTCATGCAAAGGGTCAATTGATTGGATGGTTGTGATTTGCTGTTGGCCGATCTCATGTGAGTGTAAACACATCATCAGAGAAGAGATGTTGCTGTAAGAGGTAGGAGAAGTTATTTATTTTTATTAAAGATCATAAGGGCACTTGAATTTTAGAAAAATTATGATATACACAGATAAATCACTTATAATAAATACTGCAATATTCCATAAAAATGATTTGATTTCATGGTGACTTTAAACAAAATCTGTTGAGAACCCTGTGAATAACCATGTATATTTCAGCAATGCATTATGATCATATGATGTGCTCAGGGGAATAAATATTTTTGGAAACACAAGACCTGCTTGTTTTCAAAGCTGCATTGTTAATGCATACTTATGTCTATTTTATCCAGTGCAGCATGTCGTTTAAGAGCGTAATGTTAGGTGATGTTCAGGCAGCTCGGAGGACTCTGCAGGCGAGATATTTGCGCTCTGTGTGTGTGCTTGAGCTCAAGTCACAGCAAGGTGCTGTTCCATTTACAGTCACTCTTTCTTTCTGCTCCTGTGAACTCTTTCACACACCTGTTTGTGCACGTCTGCTTCTGAATGCACGCACACAAAGGATATCACAGGAAATGTCTGCGTTTATCGTCTGTCTGTATTATCAGGCTTTGTTGTGATCCATGTTTTGGATAATTTATCCATTGTATACACTTATTACAGTGACAAACTACCTGGAGCAACCTGGGGTTATATTGCAAAAAATAAATTTCTTAATGAGTATTTTTCTTGTTTTCCACTAAAATGATTTAAAATTTATAAAACAAGACTAAAATTACATATATATTAGGCGTTGACTAATCTACTAGTCGACTTTAACGACTTTATTCAACGATATCTAGTGATGGGCGATTTCAAAACACTGCTTCATGAAGCTTTACGAATCTTTTGTTTCGAATCATTGGTTCAGAGCATGTATCAAACTGCCAAAGTCACATGATTTCAGTAAACCAGGCTTCGTTATGTCATATGTTTTTCGAAATTTCAATGGTTCACCACTGGAGGGCTTGACTTTGGCAGTTTGATACATGCTCCGGACCACTGATTCGAAACAAAAGATTCGTAAAGCTTTGAAGCTTCATGAAGCAGTGTTTTGAAATCGCCCATCACTAGATATCGTTGAATAAAGTCATTTTGTTTTCTTGATGCACAAAAAGTATTCTCGTTGCTTCATAACATTAAGGTTGAACCACTGTAGTCACATGAACTGTTTTAAATATGTCTTTAGTAGCTTTCTGGGCATTTGAAAGTGTTAATTATCTTGCTGTCAATGGAGGCCTCACTGAGCCATCGGATTTTATCAAAAATATCTTAATTCGTGTTCCGAAGATGAATGAAGGTCTTACGGGTGTGGAACGACATGAAGGTGAGTAATTAATGACAGAATTTTCATTTTGGATTGAACTAACCCTTTAAGTTATACTTTTATGATCTGCAATTTAAATATTTTCAGTGTGCACATTTAATTTTCTGTTGTGTATTTGTCCTCTTAATGTCATTTAAAATTGTTTTCAGCTATTAAAGAGAAGGTAATGGCATTTTGTCACCATCCCATCCTCCGAATTAAACCGAATAATTACATCCGGAATCAGGCTTCGATGAACCTCTAATAAACATTAGAGCACCAGTGTGTTCAGGGGTGTCAGTGTTCATTTTCTCATCTCTGTCTCTGTGTATCACCAAAGATCAGTTGAATTCTCATTCTGCACACTGAGAAAAAGTGAACGGGCTGATTAAGAAATGCAATTACAGGAAGTAAATAACTTTCTAAGATCACGTGAGTTTACTCTAACAATGAGACTGGAGGTTGGGACTCGCACACACCTAGACATGCAGATACACACACCCGAGGGAACCCCCCACCCCCCCTTAATTACCACCCGCTCTGTTTGTCTGCGATAAACCCAATAGGAAGCAGATTTTGGGTGAAAAATAAGAAATCAAGAATTCCACTTTGCATTAAAGACTAATTATATTCAGTTTACTGTGCTTGGGGGTTAGAGGAAGGTTGAGAAATTGATACGTATGTGCGTGTGTGTTTGTATCTGTATTTGCATGCACACTGCCTTGAATACTTACACAGGATTCTCCCTTACCCATCCTGATTAGTTTTTTAACCTGATGCCTAGCAAATCACACCTTGGTTGTAAAGCAGATT
This sequence comes from Ctenopharyngodon idella, assembly GCF_019924925.1. Lineage (NCBI taxonomy): Eukaryota > Metazoa > Chordata > Actinopteri > Cypriniformes > Xenocyprididae > Ctenopharyngodon > Ctenopharyngodon idella. The sequence goes on along the minus strand of NC_067220.1, from coordinate 13,643,940 downwards.
TTAGAATAATTTTCATTATCATTTCATTAACATTCCGGTGTGTGAAAACAAACAGACAGGGAGTTAATTGATGTTTTTGTGCAATCCACTGATGATCCAGACCCGAAGTTGATAGCAACTTTTGTTATTCTTGAGTATTAGAGTTTGTGGTTACATCTACATTTGAATAACTTTCAATATTTATGTTTATCATGATTAGCCAGTGAGTGCTGAAATCAGTTCAGCTCTATAATCTACTAATTAAGACTGGCCTATGGTACCTCATTTTTTTGCTCCTAGACTAATGATTCTCAGTTTGATATGCTCCATCCTACTGCACAAAATACAGTCTAACGTTCTAGTCAAATAGGATAGAGTTTATATAGGTTTCAGATAAATTTATAGCAACAATACTACAGTTTGGCATATAGTAACTTACTTTTCATGCCATCAGTCAAATTGTCTGCATACTCAGAGTTTTTCCTTTGCATTTTTGCATACACCATTGTCAAAAAGACTAAAAACACTGTATTATGCTGCCAGGCAAGTAGTTGCCGATGTCACTTTGTAAAGAAACACTAAGGGCCCTATTTTAATGATCTAAGCGCATTGGTCAGGTGCGCTCGCACCATGGTGGATTGCTATTTACATGGTGGAATATAGACACCCTCAACCTAATGAGTCAGTTTAAATACACTATATTGCCAAAAGTTTTGGGACGCCTGCCTTTACGTGCACATGAACTTTAACAACATCCCATTCTTAATCCGTAGGGTTTAATATGGAGTTGGCCCACCCTTTGCAGCTATAACAGCCTCAACTTTTCTGGAAAGGCTTTCCACAAGGTTTAGCAGTGTGTTTATGGCGCATTTGTGAGGTCAGGCAGTGATGTTGGTGAGAAGGCCTGGCTTGCAGTCTCCGCTCTAACTCTTGAGCCCCTGCCCCTTTGATAGCGAAAGTGAAAGTGCCCTTTGCGGACACATCGCGGTGCCCCCGCGTTCCCATTTCTCTCTGCTCCCCCAGCGATTTCTACCGAGGGAGACCCACAGAATCCTGTATATCATGTGTGTATTGCCACGATTGGTCAAATAATTAGCCAATTTCATTTGTCATTACTGCAAATAGACCAGGTTTTTATTGGTCAATGGCACAGTCATTTTCAGTTGCCTCAAATAGCAACACGCCAACAATGCGCCTAAACACACCTCGTTTTAAGACCAGCACGCCCATGGGCGAACAGATGGGCACGAGTGCATTTGCTATTTAAACAATGTGGGCGCTGGACATGAAAATCATAACTGCATCGGGCTGAAGCTGGCAAAAAACACTTGCGTCACACCTGGCGTCGCATTGCGCCGGATGTATGATAAGGCCCTAAGCCTTTAGACTGAACACACGTAATATGCATGCGCGTGACATCACCGTTTTCACAAATTCGTGTTTTTGTAGTTTACACGGAGACGATGACAGTCACGTTTTCAAAAACTTTCACTTTGAAACCTGTTTTCAAATGTTTGCATTTTCAGGCCCCCAAAACTCCATTGTCATGTAAATGAACTGATAAAAAGTTTAGTGACGGTGTTGTGTAAATGGCTCCTCAAGCTCCAATTACTTCTGTTTTTTGCTAGTTTTGTGTTGACCATAAGCAATTCAATGAGTTGTTATACCTGGAGGCTCACTCCAACCAGATTATTGTATCAGTGAGTTGGTGACTTAAGAATGCTGCATGTGGAAGCACATTTCTGCCACATAAGAAAACAAATCATGCTTTATTTAATTAAAACTTTGCGATTTCATGATCACACTAAGCCAAATCACGATTTCAGTTTAATTTCAGTTAATCGTGCAGCCCTAAATTAACCTCGCACACAAACAAGCACACAACAAATGCTCACTTAACACAAACAAGCGACTCTCTCATGCACATGTAAAACTGTAGGCTATTGCATGTGTGCTACTGTGGTAAATGTATTCATTCAGATTCAGATTTTTCCGTACCATGAGCGACATATATGACATTTATATTAAAACCCTGCTTTATTGTCATAACTATGACATAAAAAGTTGAAATTATGACATAAAAAGTCAAAATTATGACATAAAAAGTGTATGAGTGTATGAGGATAAAAGTAATAGTTGTGAGATAAAAGTCAAAACTGTGAGATAGACATTATGAAATAAAAATCATAAGAATGATTTGTTTTGGTTACAAATCGGACATTGCTATTATCATCTCTTGGAGCAGGTCTTGATTTCTACAGTTTGAAATAACAAGAAACGATATTTTTTTGTGAAACATAGAGGTTTAAAAAGATATATTATGCTTGTTATGTATAAAATAGTGAAGTCAAAGTAAATGTTTCCCAAAATGATAATACTCTGTCAAAGTATAAATACTTAAAAAAAAAAGACTTTTAACTATGCTGTAACATCACAACTCACCACCCAATTGTCTTTTTTTCTGTCTATTTTGTATTTTTCATAAGGAATTTTAAGAGATAAATATCAGACTCCATCAAATCTCCTGCAATAAAGGAGCAACCTCCAAGCAATCTCGCTCCAGTTCTGATTGTTCCTATATTGCGCAAAATCTTTGAACAGAAACTTTGACAACTACATATCGATTGAGCTGGACATTTCAGTGCCGACATGCCTTCATTAATGTCTTCATTCTTTATATTCAGTTGATTTCTGCATGACAACACACTATGCACACTGTTTATCCTGCTGCATGACTGCACACACACACACTCATTCACATGAAGATTGCTTTGGTCTTCCCTGATGACAAAGGCACGGCTGCCACCAGTCTCTGACCTATATTTCAGCATTTATTTATGCTCCCTCTTTCCTTCTGTTTGTGTCTCGCTCAATCTCTTTCAGTCTCTCCTCGCCTCGCCTGCCGCCCTTGCTGTCCATCTGTCCCCTTAGCAAATAATAATAAAACCTAATAAGAAATATTGAAATTTAAAGTCTTGGCTGTTGCATCGAGAAGGACAAAAAACGATACTTTCATTATATAACAAATAAAAGGTGTCTGTATATATTTGTTTGATTTTAATTGAAATGTTTCTTAAAATTGCCCAAGACAATATACTATTTTTATACAGAATGTTATGATATTTTAACATAAATCACACTATTGAGAGAGGCACTGAAGAGCCTTTCTCTTTCATTTAATGTGCCAAAACAATCCATCTCAATATCCAACAAGAGAACAGTCATTATTTACACATTAGACAAGAACTAATGCTGCCTTCAGGTCATGTTGGAATGATCATATGCGATGAACGCACATGAATGGCACCAAAATGTCATAAATACGTGTGGAAAACTCAGGATTCTCTTTGAGCCCTGACTTTTCAAGTTGGGGCGTGTGAATTAAAGAATTGTAGTGAAAGAAAATGGATTTTGTTTGAAAATTTACAACAAAACTGTCCAGAGTCCATTTTAATTCCAACCAAAATCACTTCATGTAATTTACAAAATTGTAAGTAGGAACTTGCCAGGAGGACTTGAAGGCAGGATAAGCGTGTGATGAATATCTGTGTATTTATTGTGAAATGTATATCCATATTTTGAGTCTAACATGCAGACGAGAGGGATAATTCCTGCCAGTGGTGACTAGGTCAGCATTCATTTAGTTTTTTTGTAAGACAGAGCGTTTGTTAGTGACGATTACAGTGTTTTGGGAGCAACTTTCACATTGCCCTGCCTGTTCTGATCAGTCCCAGCAACCCACTTTCTTTGATCTAACTGTTCGCTTATGAGGAGTACTGCAATGGAGCAGATATGTGCTTTTGTCAAACACATTGCCGAATATGCATCAAAGGTAGTAAGTGTGGCTTGAAGAGAAGAGAGGAAAGAAAGATTTTGTGTTTTTTACATTTTCTCTGTCATCTAATTAGCACAGCTAGTCTTCCTGGGCTAAAGGAAGAGACATAATGAAAGAATTGGGTGTAGACAAATTGAAAAAGGACATGCAGTAGATATATTCCCTGTTTACACTGCATCTCAAATGCAGAGTCGTCCATTCTATTGTTCTTAATATATATGTTAATTACTATGTTAAGTTTACTTTGGATGTGCATGCTTCACGTGATCTCTGTTATTGCATGTTGAATGTAACCGAAAAAAGTTTAAAACTCTTGTATTAGTAGAGTGGATGACTGCCAGGTGACAGGAAGCATTAATTTTTACACTCCAAATGTGCTTTGAGTGATCTGATCTCGAAACAATTCGGTCAAGTTCACACCTGTAAAAAGTAATTCAGGGTACTTGTTACCACAATTTAAATAAATGCATGGTTGCAAGTTAAAAATTCTAATTTATTGTTTTAATTAAACCTTTTGAAGTTGAAAACATTATTTTGTTGAGTTCAGTTGACATAATAATGTTGATCATTACATCAGCTTAATATTGTCTGTAATTTAAACTCAAATTTCAAATTACGATTCAGTGATTCGGAGCGACAAAGTCACGTGATTTCAGCAGCTTGGCAGTTTGACACACGATCCGAATCACTGAATCGAAACAAAAGATTTAAAGCAGTGTTTTGAAATCGGCCATCACTAGATATTGTTGAAAAGTCGTTATTTTGTTTTTTGGCTCACAAAAAGTATTCTCTTCGCTTTATAATATTAAGGTTGAACCACTGTACTCACATTAACTGTTTTGAATATGTTTTGAGTACCTTTCTGGATATTGAGAAGTTCGGTGGCATTGCTGTCTATGCAGGCCTCACTGAGCCATCAGATTTTATCAAAAATATTTTAATTTGTGCTCCGAAGCTGAACGAAGTTCTTACGGGTGTGAAATGACATGAGGGTAAGTAATAAATGACATTATTTTCATTTTTGGGTCAACTAACCCTTAAAGTTCCTCTAACTCAATGTAGCTTGTTGGTTGAATGTAAATTCACTCAAAGTTTGAAAAAAAAAATGGATGCAACTTGTTGTGATCACATACAGTAACATTTAGCGTAAACTCTAATGCATCCTGATGCATCCCAGACAACAAAATATATTTAGAATAAAGGATGTAAAAATAAGAGGCTCGAACTTATAAAAAGTTTGTCCTTAATCACTGCATAATTTTGGATAAAATGAAGTTTTTTTTCTGAAGAACTGTAGCAAGCCTTATCCATCTGTTTTCAGAGCAGATCCTTAAATATCTGATTTCATACTTGGTTCTCCCAGGTGAGGAGGAACCCAGTGAGCATCACCATGACAACAGCTCCCAAACAGCAACTGCAGGAAGATTGGGATGCAGCTGTTGAATTTAAGAGAAGCATTTTAAGCACGACAACTCATAAATGTCTAGGCCCGGCAATGATCTGTCACTATATGCTTGTATTAGCACTTGTGATAAACAGATCAGGGACTCTTACATCATTCTTAAGAAAAAAGAAAACAGTCATTCACCACCACGAAGGTAATCAGTTTCCTCTCCAAACTAAATCCTTCACCAGATCCATCAAGGTGCTTTTCCCTTCAGTAGGCAGGCAATTCATTATGCTTAAAGAATACAAATAGAAAGCTAAAATTGAAACGAATAGATCTTCATGGTTTTTCTTGAAAAGACATTTTGAGCTTGATTCGATCATCTAAAATTGTTGATTTTTGGAGAGGTTTCTCACTCGGCAAACCAGTAACGAGACACTTTTAGAATACAGAAAACCAAAAACAGCGCTGGATGAAGTCAATATTTACCTAAAATCAACTGAAACGAGTTCTATCGCTTGCCAGCGATGAAGCACGTAACCTATTTATAAAGTCAACACTGTGAAGTTTGTGAACGACTCTGCACTGCAGGTAAAGACATTTTGCGAGTTTCGTCACAACGGTACACGAATAATTAACATACTATGCCATTACTATATTTACCTAAAATCAACTGAAATGAGTTCTATCGTTTGCCAGCGATGAAGCAAGTCTTAATAAAGTCAACACCTGTGAAGTTTGTGAACGACTCTGCACTGCAGGTAAAGACATTTTTGCGAGTTTCGTCATGACGGTACACGAAAATACTAACATACTATGCCATTACTATGATTTTTTTTTACATTTACCTTGTAGCAGGCAACTAAATAAATACCATGGTACATGAATATAGGATAATTAGCCTAGCTGTCAGTCTAGACAAACCCTGCGTTCCACTCCACTTTTAGACACGCACTCGTGAACTTCCCTATGCACTTCCCCTCGGGGCAATCCCTGCCGCCATTTTGAAGTGTGTTCCACTTCATGAAGTGGACGAGGGAAGTTTATATGGACAGACCCTCACACTTCATATGTACACTTCAGGCAGCTCCATATACCACAATGCAACACGATTGTGTTGTCACCGTATATTGCGTTTAATGGAGTACCTCAGGGATGACATGTTTTTGTAGGCAAAACCCAGAAGCGAGTTAGCATTTTAGGACTTCCGGTTCCATTGCCCCGAAGTCAATGGGTTTTTTGAATGAGTTTTTGCTAAATCGCCTGAGATAAGGTCTGTGGTTAACAAAGCCTCTAAATATTTTCACGTTTTGATCTATGACATAAAACACACCAGTTATAACCTGCTTGTGATTTTTTAAAACCTTTATTGTGTCTTAAAAACGGCGGTTGCTAACAAATTGCTAAAAGGGACTGCTTCCTTTGGCGGGGACTTTAGACGTCATCATGACAAACAGGACATTTGGACAGCATTTCTCATGAAAAAGTGGATAAGTATTCACACACAGCACAGATCATAATCAGCGAGCATGTTTTTAAATAAAGTTGTTTTCTAAATAAAGTTTGAGGAAGCTTGGTGGTGGTGACATTGATCCACGACCATGGTGTGCTGTAGTCCGTTTATAGCCTACTGTTAGCTTTTTATATTTAATGACTTTATTTAGGCTTCAAAATGTATAAATGTTGTGTTAACTTGTAAAGATTATCTTGATAGACAAAACGTGTGAGTGTCATATTTGTTAAACACAGAGCTTATTTTTTGCGATTTTCCAAAAGTCTATGGGAAAAATGCATTGACTTTCGATCGAGGGAACCCGTGCACCGCTAACTTCCGGGTTGGCCTACAAAAACACATCATCCTTGAGGTACTCTATTTACCCCACCACAAACAAATCTATGATATATAAATTTTTTTTTAAACATAAACAACCTCAACACACCTATATACATACAGAATGCTGCATTAAACAATTTTGTAAGGTAAAAAAATAATAATAAATCAACTCCATAGTAGTGGATTCCAGGTGATCAAGGGCTTGCATGTTCCAATTCAGCCCATTTCAATTGTTCTGGCAGTAGTGGGCACTCATGCAACATAAGTAATAACATACATCCAAGTCAACGAGACTGAGGGAAGTTAGCGAGGGAAGAAAAAGGGCATAAAAAAAACGAACTGGAACGCATTGCCAGTGTCCCAATGTGCATACTATCAATCCTAAATAGTATGTGAGATTGAATTGGGAAACGCACTCTATTTCTTGCATAGAAAAATATGGTAAAAGTAGTATGCTAGTATGTGGTTCGGAATTCAGCATAAGTGTGTCCTAAAGCATAGTATGTTGAAAAGAATATGCAAAAAGTCCCCGGATGGTCTACTATTTCTAGTAGATTTTTGAATTTTTTGATTTTTGTTTTCAACGTAAACTGTGTAGGAGAATGACGGGGTATAGGAAATTGTTGAATAAAGTTGTTATTTTTGTTTTGTATTTGTGCACAAAAGGTATTCTCGTCACTTCATAATATTAAGGTTAAACCACTGTAGTCACGTTGACTATTGTAACAATGTCTTTACTACTTTTCTGGACCCTTGAATGTGGTAACACTAATCTCAATAGCAAAAAGTGTTCCAATAAACCAGAATTCACCCTAAATAATAATATTGTAATCATTAAGAAAATGCCAAAAATATCCGTATTGCATTTCATTCAGTTTTACAAAGTGAAATTAAAAATACATTTAATTAAAAAACAAACAGTTTTCTTACAGTGACATCCAACTCCAAAACAGTGTTGTTTTTTTTAAATCTATATTTCAGATCAATATAGCCTCTCATGACACTGTAACTGTCACTCTAGATTTGCAAAGCTTTTGCAAACATGTCAATCACCAAATTCCCGCAATGAGTGCTGATGATTACCTCAATGAACACAGGACAACAAAACCCTTCGCCTGAGTAAGCATCTTCAAAACAGCTTCTTATAGAATCGCTGATCAGCCGCAGCAGAGGAAAGAATGGGAAAACAAGAGGCCCACCGCGACATTTCCTTCTAAGTTGCAAACCACGTCAAGTGAATGCGTATTTATAGAAATCTCTTTATTCAGGCTTTCTGCTGTGATAGCATTCTGAATTATAGATGTGATCTGATGCCTTCAACAGGGAACGTTAACCTCTTCTTTTTGGAGTGAAGTGTAAATATTTAGAGGAATACCACGATCCAGCGTTCTCTGGAATGTTGTAAAAACCCAAGTGAAATGGAAACACAGGCAGTGTTATGTTTGACAGCTTGTGTGTTGTTGCCGTACCATTGACCAACTGATATCTTTTGAATTGTGATAGCAAAGAAGATTGTTACATATAAAATTGGGACAACAGCTACCCTTTAGGAAAATTACATAATGAACTTTTATAAAAGACAAATCCCCAAAAAGGCCTGATATACTTCAAACAGGATATCCACGTCATTTTGAACAAAATTTGGCCAAAGCGAAAGTCATTTGGAGTTCATCTCAGTGGTTTGAAATATCTCGCCAGTGTGAACTTTCTGAGAAAACTTTACACTATGGTTGTTCTGTTGTTTCAAACTTCTGTTTACAACTGAACAAACGAAAAAGAACTTCCCCTTTACTGTACTGTTGGGAAGGTCCAGGATTAGCCAATTTATTGTGATTGTTAATAATTTTACTTTAAAATCAATAAAAAAATTACTCTCAAAACACTTAATATGAAAAGGGGTGATTTAAAGGGCCGTGTCTGCAAATATTTAATGATTAAAATGCTTGTTTCTTGGTAAATATTAAATCTTAAATGGGAAAAAATGCTCACACACACACACACACACACACACACACACACACACACACACACACACACACACACACACACACAACATCGGATAAATAAGGACCGTAGGCAAATATTGAAATCAAATATGCCTTGAAGCTTTCCTTTCCTACTTCGAAAAATGGCTTTTTTCTATTTTTTTTCTGACAAAAACAAGGCATATTAGTTGTGTGAGGATCCAGGATGTTGTTCTATACATCTCCCTCTGCTGTTTGATCATCTTCAGTGTGCTATTGCACACACACCCACAGAGCCTCATCTGGATTCACACAGGCATATGATTTTGGAACTATGTCAGAAATCAAAAGAATATTTAAGGGGCTTGAGATGCTGCTGATGAGTGCAGTTTGGATTTATGCCTTCATTCAAAGACAAATAATTTTGCAAGTCTCTGCTTCTTTGAATCTTTAAAAAAAGGAAAGCACCCCAGTAGGGGGGCAGGAAACGGTTTGGGGAAAAATTAGGTTGCAGCAAAACGTTGGGGTTTGTGCAGCTGTTGTGTGATTTGCTGCTTACCGCTTATGCTGTGAGAAACTTTTAAATTGAACTTTTCTAATAATGTGGCCTTTGTCAGAAGTGATGAAGATGGAGTTGATGACCTTCTGGAATTATATATCCCTATTAGATTAAACAAAAATGTAAATTGACCTTCTTGTGAAGTTGGTTATCTCTGTATAAAGTGCATTAATGCCGTACTCACATTCTTTATTGAAATATCTATGCGTTCGGGATCGTTGCTATGTGGCCTGACCCACATTTTGTTAGGCTTCAGTTCATAGAGATGCACTGACATTCAACAGTGTAATTGGCTTCTACCATTTATTATTTCTGCAAACCATGATACATACAGCATGTTGTAGTTGGAATGAGGTTCATTTGTTTTTAAAAATCCACTTAGTTAAATATGCTAAAATGAAAATCAATGTTTTGGATTGACTTTAGTTGGCATCAGTTGCTAAAAAGTTTATATATCTAGCAGTTTGTAGATTTATAGGGATATAACATCTATAACTATAACATCTATAACTCATTTCTGAAGTGTGAGCATGATTAAAGCTTGTTTCATATTGTCTGCAAAACCGGCATGTAAGTGTTACGCTTATTCAGTTGTCTTGGTTCTTAGTTTCGTTTTCATGAACTGTTATAGACTGTCCACATGGAGACCCGTTTAGCTGTATATGTAAAAATGTTGTATCATATCTGCGTTTTGTCCAGACGGATCCGGCATTTTGGGAGCCTGAATTTGCTGTTTTTTGAAACCGGGTCCCAGAGTGGATAAATTTGAAAACGACGCCCTTGCGTTTTCGTGTGTACAGCCAATCCATATATTTTGTGAAACAATGTCATCACCTCATGTCTCGACCCCTCGACTTGCATACTCCAAGTCTTCTTCTCCATTTTTAGTGTATCTCTGTGGCAGAATTACAGCACCACATGCTGGTTTGTTCATACTGCGCCCTATCTCCGGCTCCGCCTATGCCCTCCGACATGGGTTCCATCTCGGGGGTCTTCACTGCAGCTTTGTCACGGCCATCGATCATTGCCATGGCCTCAGTGGGATTCCATCCTGGCTGGACTCTGGGATTCCACCAGGCTTCTCCCTGGCTCCTCCCACCTTCATCTACTCCATGGTTTTATCTGCCTCCTATCACCGTCCCTTTGCCGCCTCCTATCACCATTCCTTAGCCGTCCACTTCTTAAGCCTCCTCCACGCCACGAGGTCGCACCTTCCAGGAGGGGGCGTTCTGTTACACTTAATTGTGTTGGATCTTAGTTTCGTTTTCATGATTTAGTTCATCATCACCTTCACTCATTGTTTGTCCAGTCTTGTTTGTGAAAGTGTGTTGCTACTACCTTCTGTAATTTGCCTGTTGTACTATCATTAAACTCTGCATTTGAACTTTATCTTCATTGTCGTGTGTTTACCAGCAACATTGCCAACAGTAAGCAGCACATATTTTGTATATTGACTCTTTCCCCGCCATTGGCGAGTTTTTCCGGCAATCCATGTTTTCACTGTTATATGGTAAGGGGCGCTATTACGGATCTACTGAAAGAGTACAAAATCTCCGGATTAAAACAGGCGAAGAAGAAGCAGAAACAACTGATAGAAGATTGCTTATGCACATGTAAAATAACGCAATCATCAAACATTAAACAGCATATAAATCAACTGAATGAAATGTCAAACCCACAAAGAGGTAGGACTGTGAAGCTTTGGGGGTGTTGATGCACTTGATCTACTCAATCTATGTTTTGATTGTTCTGAATCTGATCCGGATGTAGTCTACTAAAAAAAATTTAATTTTCTCAGCTTTTTGTTGGGTTGCTTTTGTTTTTAATGAAATTTTATGAACAATTTTTTTCTTTCTTTTGATATATTGTATGTTTGGATATTCATACAACAAAATATTCTGGGGGCCATGAATGTTTTGTGAAAATGATCAAAAATGCTGCCGCTAACTGGCAACTTTTTTTAAAAAAATGCTGGCGGGGAAAGAGTTAACAGGTTACATGCTGCACACGTACCAGTATAAAAATAAAGGTTCTTTATTGGCATTTATGGTTTTGTGCAAAAGGTTCTTTATAGTGGAAAACAGCTTTTCAGATTATTAAAATGTTCACACAAAGAAAAAAAATGGTTATTTTAAGAAATATTCACTGAAACGTTCTTTGAAGAACCTAAATTGGTTCTTCTATGCCATCGCTGCAAAAGAACCCTTTTGGAAGCTTTTTTTTTTTTTTTTTTTAAGAGTGTAGCATAGTTCAAAGAAGAATTTAGAAGCTAATACCACTGAACTCAACAAAAAACACTGATATGTTGCACTATAGACCTATTTATATAGACCTCACCCATTTTTTGAAGAAAGATGCAGTGACAGTCATGCAAACAGCAGGCAAGGGAATACTGATGATTTACAGCAGTTTATATCTACACTTGCTTCTGTGTAAATTCATTACCGGTTCGATGTAACCATTTCAATTTTGTATCTTTTATGGTCATTATTAAAAGAAATAGTCAATGTAGTAACCCAGAAATCGCTTTATTTTCTATATACAGCTGCAGTGTCAGTGTTAAACATACCGCTTGTTTGAAAGACGATGTCCTTGAAATGGAAGAGTTGGTGTCCGTTTTGTATGTGCCCTTATACTCTTATCTGATTTCCAAATGCTGCCCTCAGCCTATGTGGTCCTCCTTGGCCTCAAGTCCTCACTTGGCCTCATAGGCTGTTGGGTAGTAGTCCACTGTGCAGACTTCACAAAATGGAGCATCAAGGGCGAATCATAGCAGTAAAAAGGGCTTTTATGAGCACTTACTGAATCATAAAATGACAAATGAGACCCTACGGTTTTGTGGACTAGAGCACTAGAGTAAAGGCCATACGACCTCGAGTTCACATTAAGTGTATAAATTGGGAAAGTACCATTGTTTTAACTTTCTCAAACTGTCCTTTTCATAGAGCATATCAGAAAATAGTTTGTATACTTTTTAGGGCTTTCATTTTAACGTTAAATTAATGCAGTTGTAACTGAGGCAAGCAAGTATGAGCTGTGCGTGTAAACCCCTGAACTCAAGAGGTGTGCTGGCGACTCGTGTCTTTAGTGTCCTTGTTACTAGCACGCCCGCTTCCTATACCGGAGACGCCGGTTCGAATCCTGCTTGGAGCGGGTCGAGTAGGACCAGTTACAATTGGTGGCGTGACCCAGATGGGAGTGAGGTTTAGGGGTTAGTGTAACAGAGGCAAGCTAGTAAGAGCTGTCCGTGTAAACCTTAATCCCCTGACCTCAAGAGGCGCACTAGAGACTGCGGTCTTTAGTGTCCTTGTTAGTGCACCCACCTCTCATGCCAGAGACGCCGGTTTGAATCCCGCTTGGAGCAGGTCGAGTAGGACTGGTTACATTTGGTGCCGTGACCCGGACGGGAGTGAGGTTTAGGGGGTGAGTGTAACGGAGGCAAGCTAGCATGAGCTGTGCATGTAAACCTCACTCCCCTGGCCTCAAGAGATGCGCTGGCGACTGACGCTAGAGACTGCGATCTTTAGTGTCCTTGTTAGTGCGCCCACCTCCCATGCCAGAGACGCCGGTTCGAATCCCGCTTGGAGCAGGTCGTGTAGGACCGGTTACATTTGGTGCCCTGACCCGGATGGGAGTAAGGTTTAGGGGGTGAGTGTAACGGAGGCAAGCTAGCATGAGCTGTGCATGTAAACCTCACTCCCCTGGCCTCAAGAGATGCGCTGGCGACTGACACTAGAGACTGCGATCTTTAGTGTCCTTGTTAGTGCGCCCACCTCCCATGCCAGAGACACCGGTTCGAATCCCACTTGGAGCAGGTCTTGTAGGACCGGTTACACAGCTAATTAGAAAGAATTGCTTAATTATATTGACATCTACTTGGGACAGTTTGACAAACTTGATTTTAAAATAGGTTTCTGTGAACTGATCGTCTTCAATTATATGGAAATAAAACAAAAATATGAATGTATTGACTTCTAAACCCACTTTTTATATGATTTACCAGTCTGCCAAAATAATGTAATGCCTTGTCATCATTTGAGGTTTATTCTCAGTCGATATTGATTATATACAATTAATTCATTTGATTGATTCATACAAAGCATGTAATTAGTTCAGTTAAAGTTTTGAAACAAACAGCCTTAAATCATTTTACTTTTCTGTTTTATTTGAATAATCATACCCCTTTCTATTATAAAACCAGGTTTCTGTTGTCCTACCTCGGTATGTGCACTTTTTAAATGAGCACTTTTCACACTTCAGCCCCATGATCGAGTCAAGCCGTACTCTGATATTTCACAGGTTTGTGATAAATGAGTGGACAGCAGCGTGCTTCTCAGACAGTCTGTCGAGAGCATAGAACGAAGACCCCTGGAGAGACTTGTGAAATACTAATGAGCAGGGAGACTTTCAAAATACAAAAGCAGAGGCAGACAGACTTGAGCTGCAGGGACGAGTGGGAAAGACAGAGAAGAACAGGGCGGAGGAGAGGCTGCTGGAGAGCTTTCTTAAAAAAACCCATTCATCATACAGGCAGCAGGCTTCAGTTCAGTAAACAGAAAGGCGAGCATGTTTGTGTGAGGCCGTATGTGTATTATGTGTTTGCGTGCGTGTGCATGTGCACGCATGTGACACGGAGAGTGATGAATGGGATGATTTGCATGGAAATATTTTGCCACGGATCCTCAGCTCAGTATGCAGCCGGTGCTGTTCATTGCTCACCTGTTGTTTTTGTTGTGACTGGCCTGTGCCCTGTGATTAAATGTACGTAGGCTAGTTTCAGCAAACACTTACTAATAATGTGTATATTATGGCCAACTTTATGATATATAAATGTCCTTATAAATTATTTTTATATAATGTCTAAACAAAGTAGTTTTGCTTTGCTGTGTTTGTTATTAAAGCAGAATAAGTGCATTTCTAAACAGTTTCCTTTCCTTAAGGTTTCTGCTTAACATCATTTGGATGTGACTATCTATAAGCCATTCTAGCATTGTTTCTATCATTCTAGTAATAAATTCAATTCAAACTGATAAAATGTATGTCTTGAATGCACTTTCGATTAAAACAAGATAAAATTACATGATTATAAATTATTATTACCTAAATGATCTAAAAGTCTGTAGCAAGAAGCCCCAGATTGTGCTCTTTAAGGACTTTTAAGTGTGATTTTTTTTTTTTTTTTTTGCAACATAATTTGCTACAAACCAACAGCCATGCCACATTCAAAGTTACATAAATCACCTTTCTTCCCCATTCTGATACTCAATTTGCACTTCAGCAGATTGTCTTGACCTTTGCTGCGTCCCATTTCGCCTACTTATACTATGCCCTAAAAGTATGTACTATTTTTGTGAAGGAAAGTACATACTTGTGCAGCAGAATAGTAGGCAAGCTTTGGGACATATACTTTGTCATAATTGTGTCTTTAACAGACAGCTCTGACGCTTAGTTACATGCATCCTGTCACTATTTAAACTGCCTTGTCAATCATCTTGACAGTTAAAATCCTCCACATTTAATGTAATTTCCTACCACATTAGAGAGAAACGTAGTTCTGTCATGACAACTCTCGGAGTGTTTGGCATGGTAATGGGTATGACAGTGTGCATGTGTTTGGTCTTGGTGGAATAGATCTGCTACGCTGCTGCTGCTGTTATTGCTGCTGCAGAGTAAGTACGGGACTTGTTACTGCCAATACATACACGACACGCTGCTGTGAGCAAGTAAGACATGCTGCTGCTGTACAATATAGCGTACATGAATAACCCGTAGCAGATCTATACAGGTGGAGCTGGGGAAGGTGGAGGGTTTCTGAAGCGCACTGCTAAGCAAATGCTAACTCATGTATTTAAAGATTGAGCACGCAAGCCCATTGGCTACTGATACAGCAGGAACCAATCATCTGTGTCCTATAGATAAAGATGTGATTATTACCAGGTTGAGTTAAAGGACCTATTAGCCAGCCCATTAGAGTTTCATGCCAGAACTTTGTATTAGCATGTTGATCTACCAGTCATGGTTATTTCATGCAAAGAACTCTCCTTATGTGTTTGCATAATGATGCATTTAAAAGTTAATGACCAAACGTATCTTTATAAAAATTTGCAATGCTGTTGCAGATGAAATATAATGTGGATAACATTGAGTAAATGTATTTTCTTCAGGTTAGATACTGATTATTAATCACTCATACCCCTTTATCTAAACCTCTCCTAACTGCCGGTCTGGCACATCCGCCATGTTTGTAGTTCTTTTTATTTGTGTTTGTAGTTCTAATTGAATCCTCGTCAAATGTGCAATGGGTTGTGGGCAATATTATCCGTTAGCATGTGCACGGATCTGCACATCAGAATCTAACTGGAAAAAGTAGACCATCTGGGTATGTTTGGAATACTTTAAACATACTATGGCTGAATCCCAAATGGCACCCTAAACACTCGCGGTCTATATATGAGTCCGCACTTTCGTAACGTAATGCCGCATTGACTGTCGGGAAGAAGTCTGCCGCGGAGCTTGCACTAGTGCGGGCTCAGCAAAAGTGTGCATTGAGCGCACATATCGGCCGCAAAGGGGGCGCTCGCGAGCACCCTTCTGAAGCCTAAAATTGACAAATGGGACGCCCTACAGTCTCGTGGACTTAACGGACATGTGCACACGGAAGCCATTGTAAGTCCTCAAGACTGAAAGTGCATAGAAGTGTGCCATTTGGGATTTATGATTTGGGACACATTAATTGCGAATATGCAAATCGGGACACAGCACGTCTACGTGCCTAAATGCATTGAGCTGCTGTCATGTGATTGGCTAATTTGATATTTGCATTAACGAGCAGTTGAACAGGTGTACCTAATAAAGTAGCCGGTATCCTTTCACAATACTTTTTCTACTCTCCAGTTCAGTTGGTGGCAGCAATGCACCAAAAGCCTAATCAAGAAGAAGACAACAGGCTCTTTATATGAGTAAGTGAACTAAATGCTTTTTGGATTAGATATTTGTGTATTGTGAAGTTTTAAATATTTTAAGGACGTTCTGTATAATAATAAAAATGTCTGTGGCACAGCTAGATGTCTAGGAACAACTGCTTCTACTGGTTGGGAGTTTTTCCATTGTGTTGTGGTCTTTTGTACATTTCATTGTGATGCGCAGCTATGGCCCACCATATTATGTAGGCTACTACTCCAAATCGAGTGCAAAAATTCACACCGTTGATGAAATAATAGATTTTTCAGTGTAGGTAGTTTTTTTTTTTTTTATTGTTTGTTTGGCAGAAACACTCACCAAATAAGCACAATTGTGTCTGAGACAGACATTCCAGACATCAAGCTGTTGATACTTTTGTCTCAACAAATGAAATGGCAACTGGTGACAATAGGGAAATGAAGATTACTCTTAAAACATACTATTTTACATTTATTGCATTTCAAGAGAGTCCCAATTGCCAGTTATATTTTAGCGATGGTTGTATTTTGCATTAAAAACATGTATTCTCAGTTGCTTGTATTGTTGTTCAGGTATGGAAGCTTTGTTCATTGTATTTTTTTATGGTTTTGTTTGCCATTTTCTCCTGTGATTCACATTGTGGTTTAAATAGGCCTTTGTGCATCTACTAAAAAGGTGTCTTTGAAAACATGCTTGAATTTCCACACATTACTTTATATATCCACTGATTGACTGATAAGGTTAGAAAGAACCGCATCCTAAAGGGCCCTTGAGCAAAGTCCTATTACTCACTGACAGTTCTATTACAGGTGCCTTTTCTTCAGTGATGGACGTATTTCCTGTTTGAAAAGTGTTGCTTCAATGGTCATTGTGTGATGACATTTCCTTTTCAGCTTTACAGATACCTTTGTGTGTGAACAACATGATCATGTCTTCCCCACATCAGATAAGGACATGATTCCAAATGAAATGGCGGATTCGAGTCTCAAGGGACAATAGTAGTTATATTCCTGGGACAAATTTCATTCCTGCCACTCCGCTAATAATCTCCTCAGTCACCTTTCTAGATGACATGATAGAAATATATGTGTGTGTGTGAGGGTGGAAAATGATTTCTTCAGTTGAATGGACAGGATCTGGTTGAGTCATTGCTGGCTGAAGGTGTGTGTTATGTCACTGTCACCTCACCACACAACAGTGTCCTCCAAACACCTCATCAACCCTAAAGATGGATGCTGTCCACTATGACTCCCTGTAACTGTCGCCCGTGGGGTGAGTGTGTAATTGTGTGTGTGACTCTGTGTGTGTGGGCTTCTCCACCATTGAGAATTGAACTGAGAATGCCTTTACAATCCAATTAAACCCCAGAGTAGCAAATTCCAGTTCCAGTTGTGAAATTTCAATTCATATTGGCTGAAGCTGTATTTATTTATTTTTTTCATTATATTTCTAATTGATGTCTGGAATTACTATACCTGTATTATATGGTGGACCATAGTTTTATTTATTATTCACTCTTGTTATTGATGTTATGTTTTAATTTGTTTTTAAACATTTGCTTTCATAAACAAATTTTTAAAATTTATTTGCTTTTTAAATATACTTTTATAAAATTATAAACTAATTTAATAATGATGGTGATGATGAAATAATTAAAATGGTCCAAAATTCTAAACATCGAAAATTCATTCATTCATTGACTCGTTTATTAATTAATTTATACATTTCATTCATTCATTCTATTGATTGATTCCTTCTATTGATTCTATTGATTCATTCAACTGATTTATTAATTTATTCTATTGATTCATTTATTCTTTTGATTTATTAATTTATTCTATTCATTCATTCTATTGATTTATTCATTCGATTGATTCTGTTAATTCATTAATTCTGATTGTTTGATTTGTTCATTCATTCATTCATTCATTCTGTTGATTCATTAATTTCTTCTATTGATTCATTCATTCTATTAATTTATTCTGTTGATTCATTCAATTGATTTATTAATTTATTCTATTGATTCATTCATTCTATTGATTTATTCATTTGATTGATTCATTCTATTGATTTTATTAATTTATTCATTTGATTCATTCATTCGATTGATTCTGTTAATCCATTAATTCTGATTGTTTGATTCATTCGTTCATTCATTCATTCATTCTGTTGATTTATTTATTCTATTGATTCATTCATTCATTATATTGATACATTAATTTATTCTATTGATTTGTTCATTCATTCTGTTGATTCATTCATTTATTCTATTGATTTGTTCATTCATTCTATTGATTCATTCATTCATACTGTTGATTCTATTGATTGAATTTATTTTTTATAAATTACATAATTTATTTGCATTTTTAATATACATTTCTAAAGTTATAAATAATTTAGATTTTATTTATTTGGCAGAATGTATGTGGCAGAATTTATTTATTTATTAATTTAATATTCACACTTGTTATTGATTACATACTGGCTAATTATTTTTTTAATTTGTTTTTATAAATACATTTATACAATTTATTTGCATTTTTAAAATATTCTTTTATAAATGTAAATAATTGTGGAGACAAAATTAATAATGTCATTCTTCATGCTCTGTCTCAAATTTTGTATAGGACAAAATGATGAAATTACTTGCTTATAAGAATATTGTTATAATGAAACTCCTTGGCTATAAGACTGCAATTTTTTAAAGGTTTGGAATGGCATAAAGGGGAGTGTATTATGACCGACATTTCTTTTTTGGTTGAACTGTCCCTTCAATCAATTTTCCAGGCAATCTGAATTGAGTTTACGATTTTTGCAAATACTTTCCAGTTTGGTATGCAGTATGCATCAGATGCTCAGTAAGCGGACTGAGGGCGGTCTGTGGGCGTACCGTCTGAGGCTGAGATTATTGTTAACTCCACTGCTTCATCCCTTTAACTTCATTGCAGCAAGATATATTCAACCTTGAAAGGACATATTCTGAATGCTCAAAGTAAGACAATGCTTTTTGAATTTCAATACTTTTGAAAGACAGAGCGTTTCTCAACTTTCAGGATTGATTTGGTTAGACAATAAAAGATCTCGCCATATTATTTTTTATTAAGGTGGAAGCAGAGCAGATGGGAAGTCATTGAGCTCTTCTTAAATGGAACTACTAAAAGCTTGACAGGGGCTTCTTGTCATTGCGGGACGGGACATACATCTAGTCAAGGTCTTTCATATAAGATGTCGTAATGTTCTGTTCGTCCTTCTTTCACCTTCTCCTTCACACATACCAACCAATGTAAACATGAACACAAATATACAAGCACACTTACATTGTCATTTCTATCATATTCATTAGTATAAGTATATTAGTTTTTTTTCTTTTATCACTCAAGGAAACATAAAGAGTATATTCCTGATAATTCATTACTTTAGTCTTAGCAGGTGTTGCCATTATTGCCCCGTGTTACTAATTTCAAACATGAAAAGCCATATGTATAACACCCATATGTGAAGATAGAAATGTAAAAAAAAAAAAAAAAAAAAAAGAAAATCAGAAAATAAAGACTTCACATAAAATGTTACAAGTTGCTCTCTCTGGCCCTTTCCTTCCTGAGACCATGTGCAAATTGAATACTTCCAAGTTTCATCTTAGACATCCAACAGAAATCCCTAAGAGACAGTATTTTCATGCACACTCAGATCTGATTATAAAACATGCCTTTTGATTATAAGAGGAGAAGGTAAAAAAGGCCATTTTAATTGGAATACCCCTCTTCTTCGGCACAATATGACTTCCAAAATGAGCAATGTTTACCTGCAGGCTGTATGTGCAGAAGTTATTGTGTATGTGTGTGTGTGTGTGTGTGTGTGTGTGCACGTGTGACATTTCTTTCATCTTTTACATCACAGTCCTCAGCATCATTTGTCATTGGCTTTTGTTTTGTTCTTATTGCACCTGAGGGATGAGTGGAACAGAGATACTAGGAGAATCCACTGAGGGAGGGATCGAGGGGGACCTTTGACATTTTGCTAATTCAACAACACAGAGGGGAAGTGTTTGAACATCATAGTCACTGCCTAGAGCAAAGTTGGTGAATAAGATACAAGTCGGCAGCACGGGAGGTACGTAAAGTGGGATATAAGGTGAGAGAGGGACGTTGTGTGTGTGTGTGTGTGTGTGTGTGCGTGTGTGTGTGTGTGTGAGAGAGAGAAAGACTGTAGTGTGCGAGACCAATAGAGCGGGTGTGGGGAGATTGTGTGGAATTCTTCACAGTGTGGATGGGGAAAAAAAACAACAAAAAACAAATGGATTAAGGTCAGAGACGTCTGGATCTGAACTCAACCTGTCACACATAGATTATTATTAACAATAATAATAGTAATCTCTAATCCCTCAGCATGAATTACACTATTATACACAGCTCATTGTTTTACCCAGGAATTATAGCAGAGGGGATTATTTCATACTATTGTCAAGACCGTGAAAACAGTTTTAAGCAATGAAATTCATTAGGCTGAAACTTCATTAGCTACGTGTCTCTGAGCAGAAAAAGAAGAGCAGTCTTGAAGTCTGTCATTTTCTGTGCTGTCAACAGAGTAAGGCTATGTCAAAAGAGATTCTAGAGATTAAGAACGTTAAAAAAAAAAAATTCATTACTACATTTCAAAAGTTTGGGATGGGGAAGATTTATTTTATGTCTTTGAGTCTCTTATGCACACCAAGGTTGCATGTAATTGTTCAAAAATACACTAAAAATATGGGCAAATGTAAGGATTTGAGCGAGTTTGACAAGGGCCAAATTGTGATGGCTAGACTACTGGGTCAGAGCATCTCCAAAACTGCAGCTCTTGTGGGGTGTTCCCGGTCTGCAGTGGTCAGTATCTATCAAACGTGGTCCAAGGATGGAACGGTGGTGAACCAGCGACAGGGTCATGGGCGGCCAAGGCTCACTGATGCACGTGGGGAGCGAAGGCTGGCCCGTGTGGTCTGATCCAACAGACGAGCTACTGTAGCTCAAATTGCTCAAGAAGTTAATGCTGGTTCTGATAGAAAGGTGTCAGAATACACAGTGCATCGCAGTTTGTTGCGTATGGGGCTGCATAGCCACAGACCAGCAGGGTGCCCATGCTGACCCCTGCCCACCTCTAAAAGTGCCAACAGTGGGCACGTGAGCATCAGAACTGGACCATGGAGCAATGGAAGAAGGTGGCCTGGTCTGATGATTCATGTTTTCTTTTACATCACGTGGATGGCCGGGTGCGTGTGCGTCGCTTACCTGGGGAACACATGGCACCAGGATGCACTATGGGAAGAAGGCAAGCCATTGGAGGCAGTGTGATGCTTTGGGCAATGTTCTGCTGGGAAACCTTGGGTCCTGCCATCCATGTGGATGTTACTTTGACACGTACCACCTACCTAAGCATTGTTGCAGACCATGTACACCCTTTCATGTAAACAGTATTTCCTGGTGGCTGTGGCCTCTTTCAGCAAGATAATGCGCCCTGCAACAAAGCAAAAATGGTTCAGGAATGGTTTGAGGAGCACAACAACGAGTTTGAGGTGTTGACTTGGCCTTCAAATTCCCCAGATCTCAATCCAATCGAGCACCTGTGGGATGTGCTGAACAAACAAGTCCGATCCATGGAGCAACCACCTCGCAACTTACAGGACTTAAAGGATCTGCTGCTAACATCTTGGTGCCAGATACCACAGCACACCTTCAGGGGTCTAGTGGAGTCCATGCCTCGACGGATCAGGGCTGTTTTGGCAGCAAAAGGGGAACCAACACAATATTAGGAAGGTGGTCATAATGTTATGCCTGATTGGTGTATATGTAACGGAGGCCAGCTAGTAGTCCCTGTGCAAGTAAACTGTGTGAATAAAGTACATTATGGCTTTACTTATTGCACTACAGTGGCCTCACAATCACAAACCATCTTTTTTAAGTATTCACAAGTCAGAGTTCACTAAACTTAGACTGTGGTCATCCACAAGAGACAACACTAGTGTGTCAACCAAGTGTCTAAATACAGTCATTTCAGTCTTAATTTTGAACAGAATGTCTATAATGTATAATTTAAAGCCGAACAAACTTCTTGTGTTAAATATGCATTGACATATTTTTAAATGTGGCTTAAGCATCCAAACATGTTGTGAGGCCACTGTTTGTATATTTTAACCATTGTCTTGGGATTCATTTAAGTTAGATCTGATCATTTTTAGTCATTGCATATGTTAGACAGTGTACTAAAGAGCACTGCGCAGTGTGCCTGAGGAAACTACTGTCCTTTAGTCAAGCTAATGTCAGTTACATTAACAGGATAGCAGTGGTGTTGTCACAGTTTCACAGAAAAGGTCCCCTGCAGTTCTAATTTGAAATTGGGTTTGTCATTTTACAGGCTGAAACTGGTTTATTCGACATTAGTTGTGCAAGACTGCCTTCTGACTGCAGTTTTATGAAGTTGTGAAACTCCCGCCACAATGAGGATTGATTGGATTGAAAACACTTAATGTTAATTAAGTACAGTAATCTCCCCGCCTGAGTTCTTATTCCCGTAGTCGGGTGATAGTGGAGTAATTACCCTTATTGTTAAATAGGTTGTATAGCGTAGGGATTTTCTAAATTAAACCATTTGTTTTAATACCACAGCCAGGACATCGTTCAAAAAAGACGTCATACGTGGTGCTAGGAAGTACAACTAACCAGAAATTACATTTGCATATTAATCAATTAAAGCCTAATATGTGCTTGTCCTTCAGCTTCTCTCCTACAGCCCAGACCCGTTTCTGATATGAGGCCATCTTTTCATTTTAGCATCACCTAATTTCCTGATGAACAGCCGGTCGACGGGAAGGACGTGCTGCGGGACTATCGCATTACCCAGAGGACAATTGATTTATCAAACAGAATTACAATGTTTTATGTCATGGCACGCACACTAATGATCTGAACTTAAGTTCATTCTCTGTCCTCCTTCAGAAGAGATTGTGTAAAGAGTGTGTTTGGTATGTACCTTTGCAATGTCAAATGTGACTGAGTCCTCTTGATGAGCTCCAGCGGTTGTCCCACTATGAAATATGTCCTCCAAAAGTCCACTTGGTTTGTCTGAAGTCTGTTTTGTCTTGGTAGAAAGGGCAAATTTTTGAAAAAATGATAACATTATTGTCACCGTGTAAACTACAAAAAGGCAAATTTGTGAAAACGGTGAAATCATCCGCATGCTTATTACGTGTTCAGTCTAGGTGAACATCGCCAACTACTGGCCTGGCAGCATATTACAGCGTTTTTAATTGTTTTCGTGGATCTGTGTGAACGGGGTTCGTTTTGACAGTGTTGTCTTATACGCAAAAAACACAAAGGAAAAACTTTTCCGTTTTTAGTACATTGTTGTCGTGTAAACGTACCCTAAAGCTGTACAAAACATATTTTTTTATTGTAGATTTATTTGACTTTTTATTGGTTGTTTGGAAAACTTGATTTTGATTGTCGATTGTGGCATTGTGTTGTTAAAT
The DNA here is from genome assembly GCF_019924925.1 of Ctenopharyngodon idella. NCBI lineage: Eukaryota > Metazoa > Chordata > Actinopteri > Cypriniformes > Xenocyprididae > Ctenopharyngodon > Ctenopharyngodon idella. The sequence continues at coordinate 13,619,942 of NC_067220.1, read as the reverse complement.
ATGTTTGTATAATTACCAAATGGCTGAAATACACTATACACAAGTTTTGTACAAATTTTTGCCCCCATTTGCAGTCTAGACGAGTCTGCGCTAGTTGGCTAAAGTCAGATCCAGTCTGCAGATTTTGGGTAGTTGGAGTTGACTGATTTTGTAAAAAATCGCATAGTGTATGATAGGTTCAGACTATAATTCCATCCATTTGGAGGATATCAAACATGTTTGATATTTTAAGCCAATTTTACACATACACATATTGTTTTCTTCTCCTAGCAACAAGGCGCATGTATTTGCGCGAGTTGTTGTTTGGAATGACTTGAAAATCTGACTGAGGTTGGATCCTGAATCATTTAGTGTATGATACCGAGATTTTCCTCACAATCATTTATGAAGTTGTACGATGTCTATAGTGTTTAAAAATTGATTTGAAAAGATGTGTAGTATTTTTAAGATTTTTAAATGCTTAAAAGATTTTTTTTTGGCTACATTTTATGAAAAATACATTGAAAACAGCAATATTGTGAAATATTAGAATAAAAAAAAAAAAAAAAAAAGCTTTTTATTGATGGCAAAGCTGAATTTTCAGCATCATTACTCCAGTCTTCAGTGTCACATGATCCTTCATAAATCAATCTAATATGCTGATTTGGTGCTCAAGAAACATTTATCAATTTTGAAAACAGTTGTGCTGCTTAATTTTTTTTTTGGCGAAAATGGTAATTTTTTGCGAATACTTTAATGAATAGAAAACTCAAAAGAACAGCAAAAGAAAATTCAAAAGAACAGAATTTTTTTTTTAGAAAATTTTCATAACAATATACATTTCTTTTACTGTCATGTTTGAACAACTTGATGCACCTTGGGTGAAAAAACGAAGAAAAAAATGTGTGTGTATAAGGGCTGTTTACACGACACCATTTTCAACTAAAAACGGACAACATTTACATTTACATGACAACGGCATTCTGGTGGCCTTAAAAATGCAAACTTTGAAAACAGGTTTCAAAGTGCTAGTTTTTGAAAATGTTACCATTGTCATCTCCGTGTAAACTGCAAAAACACAAATCTGTGAAAACAGTGATGGCATGCGCATGCTTATTACGTGTTTAGTCTATCCACCTTATTTGTCAACACGGAATTAAGGTATTTCTGTGAATGTGCGATACTTCCGATTTATTAGCCACTATAGGGAAATGAGAAGAATATCAAAGTGGAGTAAACTATAAAAATAAGGTGGATAGGCATGCGTGTTTGGCACGAGAGCTATAATAATGCGTATGCACAGGCGCGTAATTTTTTACAGTCACATCGCCACCTACTTGTCTGGCATACCTAATACAGCATTTTTAGTCATTTTCGCGGATCCATGTGAACGGAGATAGTTTTGAAAACGTTGTCATCTGTACAAAGAAAAAAAACTTTTCTGTTTATAGTTCATCATTGTCGTGTAAACGTACCCTTCATTTTCAGTCTGTTCCCTGCTCTGCTTTGCCTGAGTTCTGTTCCCTAGTTAGTTTCCCTGGTTGATAATTAGTTCCTGCACCTGTTCTGTTTTACCTTGATTACCCTCACCTGTGCATTTAAACCTTTGGTTTTATCTTTTTTTGTGTGTCATCTATGTTGATTTGGGTGTTTATCTACATTGATTATTATTACTCCTGCGATCTCCTGTGTGTTCCTAGTCTGTTTGTTAATAAAGTGTTTTGTTGATACTCCTTTATCGTGTGCTCACTACAGCCAAACGTGACAAGATAATATCTGTCTATGTGCGTGTGTGTATGCATATGTATGTTGCAATCATCTAATTTTCTTAGCAGAATCTTTAAACTAATCCAGACACTGAAACGGTGGTCCTGATCAACATGACTTTACATGGATACTTGCCAAATGGTCATTAAATATTGATTAGAGTTGAATTTTTTTTATTATATAAAAAGAAAGCAGAGTAATACAACAAGCTCAGCTATGTAGGAACTCGGTTGCCTGAAACAATGGTCAAAGAGTCAGAGTTTAGTTCTCATTATATACAAATATCTGACTGCAGAATGCCATGATTGATCAGAATCAAGTATTCCAGGCATCTGTAATAAAATGTAGTTAAAACTTTGCCACAATAAATATTTAGTAAGTATCATGTTGTCAAAGTTACGATTGAGCATTCTTATCATGTGAATCCATTACAATATCTAAACATGCTGCTGCTTGGAAACTGTATAGAATCATGTATGGGAAAGAAGCTTAAAGATCGCCCCAAAATTGCTAATCCTTTGCTCTCCAATTCATGCATTCCTTTTATGGAAAAACTGCAAGAAAGAAATCACAGAGAGCAGGTGGGGAAGACAGATAGCAGAACTGCTTTGATCTCGAGCAATTCTTAACACGTCTTTGAAAATGAATTCACTGCTTCTTCAATTATGAGAAGTGTTCCTCTCCCTGCAGATAAAACAACACAAGCCGTGCATCTGCGCGTTTGCAAATGAGAGCAACAAGTCTCTTCCCTCCGCTACAGCACGCGAGGGAGCCACCGAGGAATCATTAGAATGAGCTAGAATAAGCAAATGGTAAGAATTTCACAAAAACACGCAAGTCTACAGTGAGACTCATTTGTTTCGGATTTACTAACAAGCTCCCAGACGGGGCTTATAGTTGACTTGGTAACTACTTGTTTCTTTTATAACATCTTGTGGTAGGTTTTTCATGTTCAGAGGGAAAAATTCAGAGCAGTTCTGCTCTAGAGGAGAAAGGTGGGACACGTGCACGTTTGGTAAAAAAGAAAGTGGTTCTGCCTGAAGAACCGAGGCTGGGTGGAATATAAATGAAGAAAGGGAATAAAATGAGTGAATGTATGTACAAGAATGTATGTACAAGAGAACCTAGAAAATATAAACTGTACAGAATAATGTGGGGAGGTAAAGCACATATCGAGGAAAAGCACCATCAGTATAGGCCTGTCATTTAGCTTGAGCGCTGTGGAGGATCTGGCTCAAAAGTGTATTAAATATTAAAAGTACATTAAATATTATTGCTGTTATATAGGATATAAGTATGATTTTATATGAAGACATGCTGCTTTCAGAAGTGAATTGTAGAGAAACACGATGCTAATGAAAAAATATGTGTCCTGTGGGTTAATATCACAAGCCGCATTTCCATTACAGATTTGCGCAAAACTTTTGCAATATTTTCTAAATATCGATAAAAAAACTATTGCGAAATGATGGCATTTTCCGATGTTATGCAACTAAACCGTCTTTTTTTCCTCTCGCAATAAGTCATTTCAAAAATCATGGCAATGGATGTTGGTAGGTTTACATATATCCCAGCCACTGCACTAGCCATTATTTTTAATCAAAGGATACGTAGGTGTGTTATCCAAGCATTTATGGCAAGGAAAGCCCCTTATACTTGGGAGCGGCAACGTATGAGGTGTTTCTGGGTGTTTTTCCCTCCTATTTGCTCCGAGGTCTTGATAAATTCAAATTGTGGTATTTCTTTGTTGTTTAGAAACCAGTAGTCCCGTAACACTTTTGTCTTTTGTGAGTTTAATGAAGAACTCTTGTCTTCTGTCCAAACATACCACAGCCTCTTTAAAGAATGATCGAGTTTTACATACGGCAGGTGACCAAAATGCGAAAAACCCGTTTCCATTGCAGTATTGCAAAATATTCTTTTTCGAATTGCCTGAAAAACCACCGCATGCGAGCGTAAAAACTTTTTTGCAATATATGGGAGTTTTTGTGAAATTACGTGTTTCCATTGAGCGTAGGCCTATTTTCCATTCGCAATTTCAATTTGCGCAAATTAAAGGGTAATGGAAACGCGGCTACAGTTGGCATTGAATTATTCCTCTGCTTGCTTACAAAAACTCAGAATGTTCCCAATTTGTCTACGTGGGTAGTAGCAGATGTCAGACTGTGCTATTACAACATGGATGTCCCTCAGGGGTCAGTATCAGGTCCTACTCTGTTTAGTATTTATATGCTGCCTCTTGGGCTGATTATCTAGAAGAATGGTTTGGGCTTTCATTGCTATGCCTTTCTTACATCTAGGCTTAATTACTGGGGGGGGGCGTTTTGATTTGTCAATGCGCATAAATTATGCATTATTTGTTATTTTTACATTCTGTACCATGTTGTAGCCTTTAAGTATGAGAAAGGCGCATTATAAATAAAATGTATTATTATTATTATTATTATTAAAAACTAGTGAACTGCCCACCTAGAAGCGAGCAACAAAGCAATACTTTAATGTAAATATATATTTAAGAAAGAGAAGACACTGTTGTAGTAGGAAACTCTAAAATGTGTACATTAGTTTCTGTTGAATGAATGTGAAAGACCACAGAGCAATTACAAAGCTCTGAATATATCACAGTAAGACTGAACTGAAGTATGAAATCCATTATTGGACAAATTCCACAAAAAAATGCCTGGGTAATGTTTCATCTGAAAATCACAAGTAAAACTTATATTTATAATATTATCATAGTTATACTATTATAAAAATTATAATATTTAATATAATAATTTTCAGTACTGTATTGCAAAAAAAAATATTTTTATTAAAATGTTAAAGTATTTATTGATTATGATCATTGTTTTGTAATGACAATGTAAAAATACAATACAATTCATTATAAATATTTATCAAACAATAATGACAATAAGTAATTGACCTGATTTCTGTCTGTTAGTATTCCTAAAGTCTCTCATTCCCAAATATGTGACCCATTCCCAAATATGCGTCCCAAATAATGACCTTGGAGAATGTAATGTTATGTTTCTTTATTTTTTGCTTGGTATTTAACTATTAATTTTTGTTTAATGTGTATTCATTATTTCATTTGTATTTTATTTCATTTGTATTTATCTCCACAATCACTTAACTTATCCACAAAAATAACAACTGTTTTTTTCCTGTCTTTTCTTTTCTGCATTTCACTTCTGCTCAAGCTTGTGTACAGCTTATACAGTACTTGAAACTTGACATTGTACATTGCAGATATTATTAGCTCTTATGATAAATTGCTTGCAATGTTCATCATTTGCAAGTCACTTTGGATAAAAAGAGCATAATGAAATAATTCTTGTAATGAAATATTAATCCAATATTAATCCAAATATTAATCCATGGCTTTTGAACATTGATAGATTATAAACAGTATAGCTTTCCCGTACATTGCATCAGATAGAATAGATCAGCTGTGTATCTCTTCATCTGAGAATGAGTAAGTAGGGGCTTGTTCACCAGAGAGAAAAAGAGTGAGAGACAAGAGGGTGGATGAGCAAGAGAAAGAGAGAGAGAGGATGAGGGTGTGTGGCTGAGTGTAGCTGACATGATTAGATCGCATTAGATTCGGAACAAACAGCTGCGACCTGCTTACCTGCAGCAGCCTGATCAACTCACAATTCACAGACACATTAGTCCAGAAATTGCATGGTGTTGCAAAATTAGTGAATACAGACACTCATTCATGCCAGGTCACAAATGTGTATAAACTGGAATGCCTATTTTAACGCATATTTGAATAAGATCCCTTGAATGAAACCATACTATTTAATTCAGAGGGAACATAGACAAGCAAACATGCATTTGAACATAATAACTCAAGATCTTTGACATTTGCCTTACATCTGAATGTTTCCCTTGTTAATGTATAACCAGGATGCAAATTGCAGAGGGATTTGAGAGATTTGACTCTACCATTCAAACATTTGTGGTATTTTATTTTATTTTATTTTTTTATTATGTTATTTTATTTTATGTTTTTATTTTATTTTATTTTATTTTTACCTTAAGAATGATATATATATATATATATATATATATATATATATATATATAAGAGCAATAGTCAGAAGTCACCACCAAGGCTGCATTTTTTTAATCAAAAAGACAGTAAAACCGTATTGGTTGTGTATATATATATATATATATATATATATATATATATATATATATATATATATATATATATTTATATTTATATTTATTTATTTATTTATGGTTTTACTGTCTTTTGCAGCCTTGGTGGTGACTTCTGACTATTGCTCTTTTATATATATTATATATAAATATACAGTCAAACCAAAAATTATTCAGACATTTTTTATATTTTTTATATATTTTTACTAGTGGGTGCAGGACACAATAGTTCATTTATGTAAGTGAGGATAGCAAAATAAAGTAAACTGTGACATATTATACCCAAATATTCTTCATACAGTGGACTACCAGTAAAACTGATACAAATTTTGGAACCAAAAATTATTCAGACACTTTGACCTGACCATGTTTTGCTTAAGTGAGATTAATGATTAATGTTTTCTGACACAGTTTAACTCTGAGATCTTGTCATATTATATATATATATATATATATATATATATATATACACACACACACACACACACACACACACACACACACACACACACACACACACACACACACACATGTACATACATCTGGTTATGGCCAATGAAAATGGATTGAATTTGTGACAATGTGATTAGGTGATTTTAATTAACTAAATTAAACAAGCTGCAAAAATCCATTTTGGAGTCTATTTATTAAGCATAGCAAAAGTTGGATCAGCCTCGCATCACTAGTTTCTAAAACCAAATACAACGTTTTAAAGACAAACAAAATTTGTCAGAAGAAAAGTGATAAATCAGTTGTAATTCAGAACACACCTCAGTGCCTTTTCAAGGTGAAAAAAATAATTAATTTTCTTTTCTTATTATGATGGTTGTAAAGATGCCGACATGAAGCTTATATGTGTTCTGCATAAAGAGAGCACAGAAACTGCAGGTCCACAAATTAGAACATTTGCATGATGTGACAGGAATGAGTAGTTTGACATTTTAAACTCCCTGTTGTTGTACGAGGTGATTTAGCAGGAAATATTCCTCTTGTTTGGGCTTAGGGAACAGAATGATGAAGCATTTCAGGGGGGAAACGAGAATAGAGAGAGCGGTAGGACAGACCGGGGCTATGTTGCCAGATCCTACAAGAAACACACACAACCCGATCTGACCAATAAAGGGGAAAAAATGAGAAACAATAATAAAATTAATAATGACGAAATATAGACAGTGGCTTCAACAGGTGGAGAATTTAGTTGACAATTGAGTTTAGCTGACTTAATTGCAGGTCAATTCATTGTGTATTCTGGAAATAAGCCCACAAAATGCAGCTTGGGCTAACTTTATGAACAAACAAGACCAAAGCAGCTTATAAAAAGTGGAGATGGCAACACTGACCAAAGGGTTGAAGGGTTTAAAGCTCAGTTGGTCGGTGGCAGCGGTTAACCTCGAGTCCTGACGCTTAGTGTCAGTTTGACATATTAATGCTGGAGCAGCTTAGACTGACTGAAACCAATTATTTAGGAGAAAAAAGTTACATATCGTGCACAAAAACGCACACACACAGAGGAGACTTTTGGTTAAGCACTACTCCAACACACTGCTACCCTTTCTGAAGTCTTTTTCTTTATCAGAATTATTGCTCTTAAGGGAAGCAATGCTCTACTCTTTCTCTCTCACTCTATCTGTCGACACACACCAGCACATTCTCTACGAATTAACTGTCAGTGATTGAATTTTACACTGGAGGCAATTAGGTATATATAAATTAGTTTCTGAAAAGTGGTTAAATAGGTCGTTTCACAAAGAGGATATGAAGTATATAGAACATTTGTGCTGCAGTGAAATTTCATTTTGAACTTAAAATCAAAATTGACCTTTTTTTTACTTTTTTAATACATGTTTTTGGTCTTATTATGCATGATTCATCACTGCGCATAATTCAAAGGGGGGAAATATGCACATCACATAGGCATGATGGGGAAAAATGCATAGCCAAATAACTATTTAGGCACTGATTTAGACAACTGTTAAAACAGTGCAGCTTTACTAAAATCTTGCCAATAATCTAGTAATTATATGCCACTTAAAGGCACAATATGTTTCGCCGCTAGAGGTTGCCTATTCAAAACAAAGGCATAGCTTGATGGTGCCGAGATTGAGCGCGGTATCTTGGGAGTTGTCGTCTTCATCTCACAGCTGGTGGAAAAGAATCAGGATGGGACTTGGGCAGAAATCATGTTCATGGATGAGATTATTAACGTTACTGTCGTATGAAGCAGAGAAGGGCCTAGTGATGTTGGAGCTGAACGAGGCCGTCGAAGCAATTGTTGAGAGAGACGAATGAGAGACGAGTGCGACACAAGCCTCGAGAGCAGGTGAACTTTTATTATGCTGCAGACGACCACTTCCACTTCTTCCGGTCATGCATATGTGGGGTAACGCAGCGCTGTTTTATCATATTAGATACATTTGAGTGTGTTGAAAATGAAGTTATGACGTTACTCTGTGCATTCACTCGGTAGCTGCTATGAGACACTTGTTGGACACTGCAGTAAGCTAGATCGATATTAGAATAACATTAAGAAATGCTGGATGGCTTGTGTTGATGATAAATGGCATTTAATTTTAAAACATATTGTATGATGGAGAACATGCTGTATTACTGTTACTAAGAATAAAGCAAAACAAAATAGTGTTTTTCTCTAAGGCATGGTAAAAACATGCAGTTGCAGAAAATCAAGAAAACGAGATTTAAACAATAAGACTAAACGTGTTGAGCTATATAATAATAATTAGTTTCCTGTCTATAAATGTATCCGAATAGTTGTTCTCTTGTCTATTAAAACATGTAATATATTAAAGCGTCTTTGGTGTTTCCATGGTTTCTACAAAATAAAACCGGAAACCAGGGGTAACGTGGGTATGATGTCTTTGATAGGCAACGCACGGACACGGTCCGTGTCCTAGTTAAAATTGCTTATTTCTCTGGATTTAAACATTCTTGGAAACATTTGGGATATTGTAAGTACACAAGTCAACAAAATATATAACACTGTTCTAGTGGTTTTTGGATATTTTAATCCAAAAATCTTATATATTGTGCCTTTAACATTAATATAATACATTTTTCAAAAATATATCTAAATAAAAATGGTAAATAATTAAAAATTCATATATAATGAATTAATATATATTTATATACATTGCTTATATATAAGCGTTATATATATTATAATAATTGAAAAGTAATTGTATATTATATTTTGAATAATTCATATATAGTATTTATACTTATAGTATTTATAATAATGTATTTGATATAAAATACAATTTTATTAAAAATATTTTTAAATAAATTTCATAATTTTTGTAATATATATATATATAAAATATAATATATATAAATTAAAATCCTGGTCAAAAAAAAAAAAATTGCCAGTAGTGTTTCATTTTGGAAATAAACCACATTATAAGATTGAACGGGTGGTGTATTCTGCTTCACGTTGACTTTACAGTTTACATTGTGAAATGTGATCCTCAATTGACTTAGGGGGCTTTGGCAGTTTAGTTTGAAATGGGGCGCGGTTCATATGAAAAATCACTAATGTGAAAGCTGTCATGCGAACCCAGGTGCGCACCGGGGTACCGAACCCGAGACTACCTGAAGGAGGTGGTCTGAGTTGAACGCAAGATGAATGCAAATGCACCAGGGTTCGATAGAATCAATTTGAGTGTGAAACCAGACCAACGCTGCGGGGGGCACCGGGAACAATTGCACCCGGGCTCGGACCGCGGCAAACGAGCCCAGCGTGAAAGCCCCCTTAGGGTGCTTTCACATTAGCACTTTTGGTGCGCACCTGGGTTCGTTTGACGTCAGAGTTCGGTACGTTTGGATGATGTGAACACTGTCTTCTGAACTCGGGTACCGTACCCGGGTCCGCTTAAAAAGGGTGGTCTGGAGTACAGTTCATGTGATACGGTTCGCTTCTGATATGAACGCAAACATACCAAATTGTGGAAGTGAACCGCTATTAATGCCGTATTATTTGATAAAAATGTATGTTTGTGTGTGTTTCACTCACTTTCCCGACGAGCGTGACTGATGTGCTGCAAGCAGAGAGCTGTAGTGTAGCCTATCTCATTTCTGCTCGCCTTCAGTGTTCTACATTCGCGGCAGATAGATGCAAGTGCCGTTATGAACAAAACCAACAGTTCAAAAACAAAAATGTAAAAGTGGGGAGAGCAATGTTATGCATTTTGCCGCCTTCTCCTGCGCCATCATTACAACGGAGTAAACAGCTGCTGGTTTGATGAAGCAAACGAACCGCGGGTCGGACCCAAATAATATAATATGAACACAGTCCAGTGGGGGCAGGGGGAGGGGGGAGCAATCGAACTCGGGTTCGGCCACCTAAAAAATTTCAATCAAGCGCCCTTCACGCTATGTTTCACGTACAAGTGTGAAATTCGGTAGACAAATGTTACAGCCCAATACCTACAAAAAAGTCCCTGGGTGCAAAATCTGAAAACCCAACAGGAAGTGAGATATTTTGAATTTTCTCTGCAAAATTTTTGCAGTTTTTGCCATTTCCAGACGTTGCACTTTAACCAACTCCTCCTGGAGCCTTAATTAGATCAACATCATATTTGGGCAGTCTAATCTAAAGGCCTTACTGATGTTAAATTACGAAGATCTTGAGTTTTCACTGAAGGGTGTGTCCGTGGCAGCCTGACAAAGTTCGATGTTTTGCCATGAAACAGGAAGTTTTTGTAACTTGGGCATACAATGTCCGATCTGCCCCAATCTTCACGTTTTATTAGAGTCCTGGCCTGAAGACATCTACATGGCAATATTAAGTTACAGTCATAGCGTCACCTGCGGGCAACAGGAAATGACATGTTTTTACACTGTGATGATCGGTGCGAGGGCCCTTTAATTTAACTCTCGTATTCCTAGAGCAGGGGTTCTGAACTCTGGTCCTTGAGGTCCACTTTCCTGCAGAGTTTAGCTCCAACCCTAATCAAACACCTGAACAAGCTAATCAAGGTCTTCTGGATTACAAGATGGTTATAAGAAGGTGAGTTTAGTCATATTTGGTGCTAAATTCTGCAGAAAAGTGGACCTTGAAGGCCGAGAGTTGAGAACCTCTGCCATAGAGAATGGCAGTATAGCAGCGCCAAAGTCATGGGTTCGATTCCCAGTTAATGCATGAATACAATTTTTACCTGCAATGCAATGTAAGTTGCTTTGATTAAAAGCGTCTGCCGAATGCATAAATGTAAATGTAACTCTGCTGGGAAAGCTGTGTTTTTCTTTGGACATCTTGGAGGAGATGCTTAAAAATATCTGCAGACTGGTCAATCCATCCCTTTGTTTGAGCGCTTCAGATGCCTTGCCCCAAGCAAGGAAGTAAATAACATGACAGCCTACCTGTTAAAATTCTAAATGCATATTTCAGTGAACGACATTCATTTAAAAAAGAGAAAAAAGGAGCGCAAGACTAATGCCCTAATCTTGCAGTTGCGATGTGCTGTCTGAGGGCGCTTTGCTGGGTCGCATCTACCCAGCGCTGCTCTTTCAGGCTTAGGGCTTTGCCAAATAAATTCAGACTAAATCAATTAAACATGAGCTTTTCTCTGTTATGTAAATGTATTATCAACAAAACCTCATTTGAATCTTACCACGCCTGATTTTTTCTGCCTCATTCTCATTGCCACTCTCTTGCGCGTTTGGCGAGGGACGGTCTCTTTGATACATCTGTTTGAGACAGCGGGACGTTTCATTATTTATTGCTCAAATTTATTTCCCTCTGAGAGTGTGTGTGTGTTAGGGGGAGAACGCTAGACACCTGTGATGTATTGGTCACACTAGGAGCTGACGTGAACAGAGTTCATCTATTACGGGAGATGGAGTGAGACAGGATTACATTACCTAAGCACCTCCAGTGTGGGGGATGAGAGGGTTTAAACAGGGCAAGTTAAGATACATGAGGCTATTCGCCACTCTGAAGTAAATGTGTACTCGTAGGTGTTTGTTAGTGAGGAGAACGAACATCAGATTTCGTAGCCTTGGCAATTTTTCATGCACTTCAGGGGTTCTTTAGGGTCCAGGTGTTAGTGCTGTCCAGTCGAACAATGGACACTGAATCACGGTACCACCTGATGAGGAGCTGCTTCCAGGTGGTGTCAACTAGATATTTTCTCAAGATAATATGAATGCCGTTTGCCCATGAAAAACTTGTCTCCGTGATGCTATAGGTGTTGTGGGTGCAGCAAATCAGCATATTAGAATGATTTCTGAAGGATCATGTGACAATGAAGACTGAAGTAATGATATGCATGCCTATATATACAGTCTTGCTCAAGAGTTTACATACCCTTTGCAGAATCTGCAAAATTTTAATTATTTTAACAAAATAAGAGGGATCATACAAAATGCATGTTATTTTTTATCTAGTACTGTCCTGAATAAGATATTTTACATTAAAGATGTTTACATATAGTCCCTTGATTCTTAATACTGTGTGTGGTTACCTGGATGATCTACGGCAGTTTTTTTGTTTTGTGATGGTTGTTCATGAGTCCCTTGGTTGTCCTGAGCAGTTAAACTGAGCTCTGTTCTTCAGAAAAATCCTCCAGTTCCTACAAATTCTTTGAGCATCTTTTGCATGTTTGAACCCTTTCCAGCAGTGACTGTATGATTTTGAGATCCATCTTTTCACACTGAGGACAACTGAGAGACTATAATATGCAATATATGTGTAAACTTTTTGAATTTGAAGTTCAAGGTAAATTGTACCTAATTTGTCTTCCGGGAAACATGTAAGTATCTTCTATTCCTTCAGAAGTGCAGTACTAAATGAAAAAATATGATATTTAAACAAAATAAGAAAAAAATTTGACCTCTTTATCCTGTTCAAAAGTTTTCACCCCCCGGCTCTTAATGCATCGTGTTTCCTTCTGGAACATCAGTGCATGTTTGAACCTTTTTTAATATTTGTGTTTGAGTCCCTTTTGTTGTACTCAGTGTGAAAAGATGGATCTCAAAATCATACAATTACTGCTGGAAAGGGTTCAAATATGATAATATACAGTACCTTGTGAAAGTATTCAAACCCCTTCATTCCCCCCCTTGCTGCCTTATGTTAAACTACTTTAAATTACATTTTTTTGAGTGTGTGTGTGGCAACTTTGCAAATTTATTAAAAAGGAAAAACTGAAATAAGTACATTGCATAAGTATTCAAACCCTTAACTCAGTACTTAGTTAAAGCACCTTTGCAGCCTCAAGTCTTTTTGGGTATGATGCGACAAGCTTTGCACATCTGCATTTGGGGATTTTCTGCCATTCTTCTCCTCAGATCCTCTCAAGCTCTGTCAGGTTGGATGGGGACTGTCGGTGGACAGATATTTTCAGGTTTCTCCAGAGATGTTCGATTGGGTTTAAGCCGTGGCTTTGGCTGGGCCACTCAAGAACATTCACAGAGTTGTCCATAAGCAACTCTTGCATTGTATTAGCTGTGTGCTTAGGCTCATTGTCCTGTTGGAAGGTGAACCTTCTGCCCAGTACGAGGTTCTGTATTTTGCTGCATTGAGCTTTCCTTCTACCCTGACGAGTTCCCCAGTCCCTGCCGCTGAAAAACACCCCCATAGCATGACCGGCCACCACCACACTTTACTGTTGGGATGGTATTGTGCAGGTGATGAGCAGTGCCTGTTTCCTCCATACATGATGCTTGGAACTGATGCTACATGCTTCTGTGAACCTTTAATGCAGCAGAATTGTTTTTGTAGTCTTGCCCAGATCTGTGTCTTGATACAATCTTGTCTCTGAGCTCAACAGGCAATTCCTTTGACCTCATGGCTTGGTTTTTGCTCTGATATGCATTTTCAGCTGTTAGACCTTTTATTGAGAGGTGTGTGCCTTTTCAAATCATACCCATTCAATTGAATTTGCTACAGGTTAACTCCACTCCAAGTGTAGTAACATCTACAAGTGAAATTGGAATGCTCCTGAACTAAATTTCAAGTGTCCCAGAAAAAGGTATGAATACTTATGTAGTTATATAAATTTGCAAAGTTATCACAAATCTGTTTTTTGCTTTGTCATTATGGTGTATGGAGCGTAGATTAATGTGAAAAAAAAAAAGTAATTTAAAGTAGTTTAACATAAGGCAGCAACATAAAATGTGAAAAATACTTTGAATACTTTCACAAGCCACTGTATAATACTGTTCAAAAGGTACAAGTGATGAAAGTAGGTAAATTTATGTTTTCATTTACCTTATATATTCACAAATCTTATTCATACACTTTCAGACAATAAGAACCTGTTTTCCAAGGCTAATTTACCTGTTTTCTCTTTTTTATTCTCTCCTTTGTGTCATTTCACTCTTTTCACATCCTCTTTGTGTTCTTTTCAGGGTGTGTCTTCAGTATTTGGTGATTTATAGCGAGGGAGCATGAGCGCTCCAGATAAGGTTTCAGGAAACGGCAGCTCACCTGAGCTTACCCCTGCTTTGTGCCTCTGGGTTTGGGTACAAACACACACTAACCTGTGGCTGTGAGCATTAGAGCTTCAAAATCCTGTGATCATGGATATCAACTGCATGGCTTTTCATATTACCCAAGGCTATCGTCTACTTATACACACAAAACAGACGCAGGGGTTAGTTAATCACACGAGAACGTACAAACCCATGCGAAACTAGATTTTTACATTGGTTTTCCAGGTCATTGCTGAGGTAATCTGAGCTGATTTTAGTATGTTGCTATGTGGTTTCATTTACATTTCTATATTTGAATGGCACCTTAATCCAAAATCAAGTCTCTGATATTCAGGCGCTGGTTGCACCAGTTGTGTGTAATTTAAAAGTTAGCCTTTTTGTAGCATAAATGGGCACTAAGTTACATTTTACCCACTAACAAATATTTGAGTGTTACACCATTAAACTTGAAATTGAAATGTAACCTCACATGCAGAATAAACAAAAATTTTCTGGAAGACTCCAACCAGAAGTAGAATAAAATACAATAATTAAAACATATATGCTTTCCTGTAGCCCAAACAGTAGAGCATGGTGCTAGCAATACCAACATCACAGGTTTGATTTCCGTATGGATTGATAAAAATATATACCTTGAATGTAATATAAGTTGCATTGGATAAAAGATTCTGCCATAAACCTTTATAAACGTTGTTGCCCTTTACTCTTTTCTTACTCTTTTAACATCAGCACTCTCAAACTTTCTCCATCCTTTAGTCACACTATATCTCTGTTATCCTGAGGCTACAGACACCCCACAGAAAAAGCTCATGGGAGGTAATGCATGGATATTATATACCTGTACCACCTACAGACCTCTCTTATCTTCCCACCTGTGCCTATCCATCACTCTCTCAGAGCCGTTTCTGACCATTTTGGCGCCCTAGGCGAGATCCCTATTGGTGCCCCCCTTCCCCCCTTGCAGCTTAAAGTCACCATGAAATTAAAACTGATTATTATTATAAATATTCATTATAAATGATTTATCAGTGCACATCATTATTTAGTGTTTGAAGTCAGCATGAATTGGAAGTTGCAATAGTCTTTTGTTCCCTATTGTGATGTATATCTGAGTGAAACAGCTTTTCAAACAAGAAAAAAAATGTAGGACGGGACTTGATTTTGTTCATCGGGAATTGATTAGATCGTTGTTGTTTGCTATTGCTGTGATGTCATGTGAGTGACAGCTCTTCCCGCCAGTAAACACGTCATGAGATGTTGCTGCAAGATGTATAGGGGAAGTTTTTTTGATTAAAGTGCCCCTATTATGCCATTTTTAAGGTTCCTAATATTGTTTTGGGAGACTCCTACAACAGGCTTACATGCATGCAGGGTCAAAAACACTTTCGTTTTCTCATAATATACATTTAATATCACCTAATTTTTCAAAGATTCTTAAGCAATTCGTTTGAAGCAGTTCGAAGATTCAGTCTTTCTAAACCCCTCCTTTCGTAAGCCTACTCTGCTTTTCTCAATTCTCAAGAGATTGTATACAATATGGACAGAAAAGATGGCATTGATTTTACCTTGTCAATTGGACCCCGACAATGAAATGTCTGATGTAGTCGATCAACCAGAAACTCAAATGCAAGCACGACTGGAGCAGGACGTTTCTCAGTGGTAAGTTTCAACTTAGTTTATGGTAAAAGACTTGATAGCAGCGTCATTGTTACAGGTTGTGATTCAGAGGAGCAAGCTGGTCCAAATAAACTGGCTACTGACCCATCTTTTATGAGCAAGCATTTTGGGAATCCCGCTTCGAACTTGCCGAGATATGAGAAACAGTCGTCAGTAAAATGATGGACACAACAAAAAGATTGGGATTATACTGCTATGGTATTATTGAAAAAAATTAATTTGTACACAGAAAATATTCTTCATAACATTAGGTTGAACCATTGTCGTCACATTGACAATTTTAACAATGACTTTACTACTTCTCTGGACCTTGAATGTGGTAATTTCTTTGCTGTCTATGGGAGATAAAAAAAAAAAAACCCTTGGATTTCATCAAAAATATCTTAATTTGTGTTCCGAAGATGAACAAAGGTCTTATGGGTTTGGAACAACATGAGAGTGAGTAATTAATAACAGAAATTTCATTTTTGGGTGAACTAACCCTTTAACTAAGCAGCCTCATCATTCGGACATGATGTTAACCACACGAGAAAGCTACAGTGTTTGAGGGCGGGTAGAATTTTTCGCTGGCGGGCAACGTAGAACATAGGCAGGCATTAGGCAAATGTGTTACCCAGTGATGTGTAGCCGTCACGGAAGTGGGATTCGAATTCCTGATGACTCGTTTAGGTGGATCAGAGTCTATTCCTTCATTTGAGATAAAATAACTTTATTTATCGTGCACTTTCGGCTTCACAACTTTGCAGATCGTTTACGTTCACAGACAACTACATTACACTTTACACAAAAGGTAATATTCAAAAAAGCATAATAGGGGCACGTTAAAGATTACGAAGGCACATGAATTTAAAAAATAAATAAATAAATAATGTGCACAGATAAATCATTTATAATAAATACTGCAATATTCCATAAAAAACAAGATTGTGACTTTAACATTTTAATAGGGACATTGAGGCGCTCATTGGTGCCCCCTCCAGCTGGTGCACCGTAGTTCACCTATGCCTAGAAATGGCCATGTACTCTCTTTTCTACTTTTAGTGTCTTCTCCCCTTGCAAGTGTCTTTTCTCTCACCCACCTACTTTCTCTCTCCTCTGTTTTGTCATTGATAGTCCATCTGTGGCCTATATCTCTACGGTCATCTCTCATTCTCCCGTTCTCTTTCAAGATTTGCCCACTGTATTGGTTTGCAACACACATAGGCTACACTTTCGGTCCTTTCGTTTTCCTTTACTCCAGTGATAGTAACTGAAGAGTAACAACATCTTTCTTTTGCTAATGGGTGGTGGTGAAGGATCAGATTTCTCTTTTGTAATGCAATACAGACTTCGCCTCAAGGCATGAGAAACACAGGCTCCCTCAAAGCCCAAGAATCAAACTTCCTGAACGTTTTTGCCCTCCTCTGAACTATTATTCACAGACATTAGTTGCTAATGGAACAACTGTGGACAAATAGGTATACTAATACCATTATGGCTTTTAAATTCGCATTTAATTTGTATGCTTCATACATATATTTCCTTTGGGAAAACATGTCTTGTAGGGGAACATTTATGCATTTGAGGTTGTAAAAATTGCCTTAATGTATCCAACCGGTAGGCTTTTACTTAAATCAGAGCTTATCAGAATCTGTCGCTGAGTGTTTGACCTTATTCTAACCAGCTATTGATTTAGCCTGTTTGGTAAAGCATTTCCGATGAGTGCTTTGGTTTGATTGACAATCCTTCAGTGGGATCATGGAATTGCTTAAAGATATGCAAGCGCGCCTTACATACACAAACATGCGCGCTTACTACATCTGGTAAACTCTTGCTCTTCACAAAGTGATCTGATCCCTTGAAACGCAAAACTGACCGGCGTCTCAAAGAGCATGACGACTTAAGAATGTCTTGAATAGGGCATCTTCATGCATGCTCGTAAATATGATTGACAGAAGCATGAGAGTTCAAAGACTAGCAACTGAATACATTCCAGGTTGAGTTTCATTAGATGTTATATTAGGTGCCGCTATTTGTAGACTAAGTATCTGTTTGTCAGTGGCCATGATTTTGTCCAGTAGTATGTGTTTCTGGAATAACATTCATATCAAATGTAATAATCTATAAACTTTCATCAGATGAGCTAAAATAAGCAATATTGTCTTACAAAAACCAAAAACAGAAACTCTGCCAACACTGAAACTGGGAAAAGTGTTTTGATTAAATTTAGATTGCTTTGATATGAGTTTTTACACTCAACTTTCTCTGAATCTGAGCATAGCTGACATTTTTCTTCTGCTGAACACAAAAGAGGACAAAATTTGAACACAAAGTATCCATAAAAGTATCATAAAAATTGTATATATGACTTGTGCATTATATTCCAAGTCTTCTGAAGCCATAAAGCAACTCAAACTTAAAGTTTTCAGTTATTATTCATTATTTATTATTAGTTATATTTTAAAATAATTATTAATGAAATTTTAAAAATAGCTAATTAAATTTTTTTATTTATTATTTGTATTTCTTTTTTCTCCCTAGCTCTCTTTGGCAATGAGAGAAGTAGTAAATGAGTCTGATTGATTAACTGTTCTTTTTAATTAATCAGTTGATCTGGTTCACAAAACAAGTCTAAATAATGATTTAAATTCACTGTATGTCACTTGTAGTCGGTTTTGGTTTAGTTTTTACTGTGTTCTGTTTTTCCTGTGTTGCCTGCCTGATTTCTCTAGTTGTTAATTAGTTGTTCTGTTTTAACTTGATTACTCTCTCCATGTATTTAAGCCCCGAGTTTCCTCAGTTCATTCATCTGGTATCGTCTTAGTTCTACATGATTGTGTTTGGTTTTTCTCCTGCGATCTGTTCCGTGTGGATAATAATGAAGACTATGTTTGTTACTTATCTTCTTCATCGTGCACACTACTGCAACCACACCTGACAGAATACAGGACATTACAAATATGGATTTATCAGCTGTTCAGCTGCTTTGCCTAGAGCAGAAGCAGGAATCTCGTGGACCACACCTGCGGATTTTTACAACTAGCATGCCTTACCAACTTCCCGGATCACTCATTGTGCGCGTTCTTCCAAGCCTTAATGAGTGCACAACAGCATGCCTGCCCGGTGTTGGTCCTCGGGGGACATTCGCTGCTTTTCTGGAGTGGTGCTGGTGATCGGTGTTCACCATCTGCCCAGTGGAAGACATCACCAGCACCACTCCAGACCCAGAGCCCAGCCAGCCATCACCCCACTGCACGGACAGGATGCCAGAGCACACCGCAGACAGAGAGCCAGAGCTTGCCTCGATGAAAGTGCCAGAGTATGTAACAGAGTACAGTCTGTTCATCTTAAAGCCCAGGACACACCAAGCCGACGTCAAAGAACTACCGGCAACAAAAGCAGACTGTGTTGTTCCCTCTCATCAGCTGTGTCAAAAAGCTGCACTTGACCACACCAAAAGGACTAAAGGCCACTGTCAACTAGCATGTGCTTCCTGCGCCTGAGTGTAAGTAAATATCTGTCTATTTCAGCAGGTATCAATAGTCTATTTTCATCAATCAAAAAGGGAAACCGAAACTAGGACTGCAGATATACAAACCGTAAACAAGCTTGCTTGCTTGCCATTTTTGAATATCAATCATGCTGATCACATTCTTCATTCCAGTCGTCTCATGTTATAATGAAAATCAGAGTTCTCTCTCTTACAATGACGGCCCAACGCTGATTCAACATGCTGAATTGGGGCAAAAAACCCAGACAGCATCTGAGCCAACGGTTCAGAACACACCGAAAAAACTAAGCTGATTGACATTCAAAAACGACCTGGCATTGCCTGACGGCCGACCATCGGCTTGGTGTGTCCCGGCCTTAAGACTTATAATATAACATACAATTGCATCCATTTTGAATGTATGTGTTCCTCAGAAGCAAGGAAGTCATACACATTTGGACTAACATGAGGCTGACTAAATGAGGGCAGTATTTCACTTTTGGGTGAACTGTTCCTTTAACAGGTTGTGGTTGGTTAAACTCTTTTTTTTTTTCTTTTTTTTTTTCTGGATGTAACAAGTACCTCTGACATGAAGTGAGTGGAAACCATTTACACATTGAAAAAAACACATTAAGAGATGTGGCTTGAGGAACATTTAATTCAAGGCAGAGCAGAAGATTGGAATCTGTGTGTGTTTGTGTGTGCGCACACACCTGTGTCCTCATGTCAGTCCACTATCGCTGTCTGAGTAAGACAGGCTTTAAATGAATAGTGCCCTGGAATGGGGATGGACATAATTGCAAATCAAATTGGTTTTGGAATTAGTTGTTCCAATTACATACTTAATAGAAACCAAGGAATGACCAGCACAGGCAGAGGCCAGAGTATTAACACATTTTGCCACTGAGAAATGAAGGAACCGCTTTCAGTGACGGGAGCAAGCACAACCCGCCACCACTGGTCAATTGCCATGGCCACCACCTGACTTTCATTAGCTTTTCAACAAAAGCAACTTCTGTAGAGTTTAAGGCCTTATGTTCAGAAGAGAATGATTTTGGAGAGTTACTGTTCATGGAAGTAACATTGTGGGCAGAAATGGCACCGTTTTTAGAAGCTAATAAACGTGGGCTGCATCCGAAATCGCATACTTCCCCACTGTATAGTAGGCGAAAAACAGTATGTGATTAAACAAGTGTGTCTGAATTCACAGTACTCATAAAAGAGTAGGCAAAAAGTACACGAATGACCTACTACTTCCAGTGAGATTCTGAAGTGTGCATATGATGGACACTTTACTATATCATGAGGCCACGGAAGAGGACTTATTAATGGCAGTGAAGCGACGTAACTGACTCTGGTAGGTCACATGATAATGACAGCATGGCGGATGTAGTACGTGTGAGCTACAATCATACTACACACATTCATATATATAGAACATACTTTTTAGCAGTCGTGAAGTAATCACTTATTCAATATAAGTACCTACTCAAGAGAGTATGTGATTTCGGACGCAGCCCTTGATATCTTTTTTTGAGTGCTTAATGGAGTTGTCTAAAATTATAGTATTATTGATTAAAAATGTTTTAGACATCTTATAACCTCTCTGTTTCCCCCAGTGTCTTTCCAGGGAAAATAAATTGTATATAAAAAACACATCAAATGCCATTAAACCACTCTGAATATTGCTGTCAAACCGTCTTAAAGTAAATTTATTTTAAAAAAGATCAATGCCACAATTCCAATATTCATTTTAACTGGTGTCAGTGCTATGTCCATGAATAGACTCTGAGATGATTTATAGTCCTAGTAAAATCTAAGATCATTTTAGATAGTTTTAATAATCAATGTGTCATTTAATGAAAACACAATATTCTTAATAAAAAAAGTATATGCTGGCTTAATATTAGCACATTGACCTTGACACTCTAACTGCTCTGAATTTTCATATGGATATTCATTTATTCACTTATTCATTTACTGGTTACCAAGCATTTTATCTGCAGAAATTAGAGGAATAGTTCACATATGATTATTCTGTCCTCTTTTACTCTTAATGTTACTAATGTTGCTAACTTAAGAAAGAAGAAGAAGAAGAAAAGGAGTAGAAAAGGCTATCACAAAACTGGCTCATGCAAGGTTTGTTATACCAAGTCTTCTAAATTTATTTACCCTGCATGAGGAACAGGCCTAAATTTAAATCAGATCTATCTCAAATCAGCACAAGTATTCCCTATCAAGACAGATATTCATATGTCGAACCTGGCTTGATGT
The DNA here is from genome assembly GCF_019924925.1 of Ctenopharyngodon idella. Lineage (NCBI taxonomy): Eukaryota > Metazoa > Chordata > Actinopteri > Cypriniformes > Xenocyprididae > Ctenopharyngodon > Ctenopharyngodon idella. The sequence continues at coordinate 13,598,149 of NC_067220.1, read as the reverse complement.
GTCTTTCAAATTTGTATAGGCAACATGAACTATTTCAACAAATAACCACTTAAATTTCATTCTTCAGGTGTATCATTCACAAGTTTTGGAATATAGTGTAATGTTTATGGACTTTTTATGAGCTGTCAGGAAAAAAAATCGATAATAAGAAAGAAAGTTATTCAAGTTTGGATTTGTGTGTGTTAAGAAAGACTTTAAGACTGTCCTCAACAATGTAAAAGACCGTAATAACAAAAAACACTTTCTGAAACTTGAACTCTTTTTTTTTTGTTTGTTTTTTTGAAAGAGATCTGTAAACTTTACATTTTCGGTGTGACTTTCGAGCATGAATGTTTCTGTCTGATTGGGGGCGCATGACACCGTGTTTCAGAAGCTTTCCCTTTTCCACGTGCTCTCCATGAAAAATAATATAGGCTGTAGTGTGCTGAGGGCGGACCAATCAGCGCTGAGCAGGGCGGAGCGGCTGGGATGCCGAATTCAACTTCAAATTCAGCTCTGTACAAATTAGCTACTATTCCTGAGGAGAGAAACTCGAACGGCGCATTCAAAGCCTTTTAAAGAATTGTTGATTTTACTAGCATCCGACTAAACTTTGAATTTCTTGACAGGAGCCTTATTGCAAGTTTGTATCTTCGGTCCGGGCAGCAGGTGTTCAGTGACCGCCACAGAGCTCAGTTCTCTTCGCTTGATGCATTCATTCACCCAAACCATACCGCCAGAGCGTTAGATGAGGAGTTTAAGCTTCCAAAGTTACGAATTACATCGATTCAGTGCGTACCCGAACTTTAAGCAGTAACTGCTGGAAAGATGTACCAAGTGATGATGAAGGTGAGTGCATCTGTTGTCTAATATGTTTACAATTGCCCGGGTTTGGAGTGGACCTCCAACGAATGACTCTTATGAGTCGGCTCTTTTTAGTGAATCAAAAACAGAGCGCGACCAGTGTAATTCGACTCCCAAAGGAGTGATTCTTACGTGTCGGTTCTTTTTAGTGAATCAAATCATGCAGCGCGACTATTGTGATCAAATGATTTTTTTTTTGCTTGTTCTCTTTAGTGAATCAAAACACTTATGAATCAATCGGTTACTAAATTAATTCGTCTAATTTACTGAACCACAAGTTATTATTTTCTACTTTATCTAGCTGACTGGTTGTGAACAAACTAATATACAACACTTTAATTGTTGTTGTTTTTTTGTATTTGTTTGTGAAAAGTAAATAAAACATCTCAGTAAACACATTTTTCAAGACATATATGAAGTGTAGGATATATCTAATGTGTTAGCTACTCAGAAGGTTTATAATTTAAGCCATATTACACCGTTTTTAATTTGGATACTCATGACGTCTGCTTTTTCTGTTCACAGGTGTTTATTCGTTTACGAGGAATTTGTACTGGACGTTCTTGACCTATGTGATTCTTTTTGCGTCCTGCATGGTTAACCTGTTGGATACATAAAGTATTCTGGGTAACATTACACTTAACCAGATTAAACAGGCAATATTTCCAGCGGTCTGTTCCAAATGGATAAAGGCACATCTAATGAGCACCGATATGGATTGTAAGGGATTCTTCAAGAGTCGCTGAATGCCGTGAAAATGCTCGAAATGATCGGGTAGATAATCCGAACTGCGAATACGTCAAAACAACGTGGGTTTACAGGAGATATTGGCGCTCTAAGCGGATAAATTAAATCCGGTACACTCAAACGTATTAATACTTAACTGGAATCAATACTGAAACATCATGAGCCGTCTCGGGACACAGAAGAGCGGCTCGCGCTTAGCGAAGGGATGTTCGTTGTTTTTGGAGCAGTGTACGGAGACTTGGTCTTTTTGGTTTGAAGGTGTCGTTTTATTCAGTGCTGAATACGCGGGTGAGGGCTTTCAGAAAGCCATGAGCCATGAAAGTAAAGCGACCGGGAAAGTCGCGGACTCAGAGCTGAACTCTCCGGCGTGTGGGATGAATGAGAATCGCCTCGTAAATGCGGTGAAGCGAAGCGCGCACTTTCCTCTTTTCTCACAAACCTCCACATCTGCCGAGGTTACAGATTACAGCTTCTCCGGGGGTCAGAGCCCTCTTACCAAGGGCAAGGTTAAAGGGATTATTGACCGCCAAGGAAATACAAGGAAGGTGATGACGGGGAAAGCGAGGTGCGGGATGTGGGGTTGGATTTTTGCCCTTGTGTTCCTCTGGAATACCCACATGTTGCGCGCTCAAGGTAAGTTTAGAGTTGTATATCATAACTTCACTTTTTTTTCTTTTTTACTCAGGGTTTGAAATGTTATTTTGACAAGTAAATGTTAAAATTTTACTTAGACCATGTGTTTTTTTTATTTTTTATATAAAGTTGATTGTAATTATGTCATTGAATGTATAAAATGCATGTATAAAAAATCTGTTTGTATACAATGGTGCTAATTGTTATGGATGGGGTAAGTAAATTTAAACATTTAGGGCATTTAAGGGTATCCGAAAACTAGAAAGAGAGAGAACGAGGGGCAGAGAGAAAAAGGGGGGCATAGGCTAGACAGAAGGAGATGGGGGAGATGGATAGAAAGGAAAAGAGGGACATATAAAGAGAGAAAGGAAAAAGGGGGACACAGAAAGAGATGAACAGAATGAGGGACATGGAGAGAGAGGGGTGGGCGATCGTGCCTGTATGTGTCTCAACAAAAGCGGTAAAGGTCATATGCTGTCAACACGCACATTTTCTCAGGTCACACACACGTCGTATTGACTGAACGTCAAACTGACAAGTAGAGGGAGCAGGATGCATGAATTTACGAAGTGCAGGCGTGTGAAAAAGAAAAGGGTGTGAAGGAAAGGACACTGACCCACTGAGATTCAGAATTATGATTCAGAGCAGAATTCAGTTAAGCCTTGACTGGAATCGGCTTCATCAGGCTGTAGACTGCATACGGTGCCAGCTGGGTCGCTCTGGTACCCGGCAGGCTGTTTTTCAAAGGGGGGCGGTGTGTTACTGATTGAATTAGGATGTTTTAAAGCAGAGCACAGATTTTGCGTGCCACGCGTGGGAGCATCTCAGTCTTTAAAATGGCAGCAAGATTAAAAGATTCAAAAGTATGATTGTATTGCAAGCGACGCCTCACCGTATTAAACGCATTTGGCATGGAGATGCCGTGGGCTTTTCAGTGTTGGGGCTGTGAAATTCATCTGTCTTTCTTTTGAAGGTTGCATTAATGCAAACGCATGAATGCATTCGACTCAAAACAGTTACAAGAACACCCACTCCTGTGACTTCAGCATTGGTGGCTGGCACTTTTTCCTCTCTCACTTTCTCTGCGTGCTTGCAGACTCAGCTTTCTCCCCGTGTTAATGTCAAGGTCTCGCTATGGCTTTGGATGTGGCCCAAACCCCAACCTTAAGGAGGTCAGAAGGTTATTGATCACATCCCATCAGAGAATGGCAGAAAGAGAGTCATCCTGCTTTGTTAAGCATCATATTAGTTTTATTCCAGCGCAACCATCAGTTTTCTCTAATCAAGTTTATTCTTTTTAAACCTGAAATCCCTCAAGAATTTGTGTCTATCATCATTCAAAGCTTCAGTTTAGAAGAAATTGAACATTTGTTATTCAGAAGTTATATTTAGAAGCAGGCCACTTGCAAGAAAAAGTCCAATGCATGCTCAACTTCTAAATCACTGTCAAGGTCTGCTCATGGAAAGAATTTAGAGCCTATTATAGACAAAATTGGAAGCGGTTAATATGATATTCGCAGCAAGTGTGAAGCAGCATTTTAGGCACTAGTTTGAAGGTTAATGTTTATTTTGGTCACACTTTAGAATAGGGTTCAGTTCTCACTATTAACTAACTATTAACCACGACTTTTGCCTCAATAAACTCCTAATTACTGCTCCTTAATAGTTAGTAAGGTAGTTGTTCAGTTTAGGTATTGGGTAGGATTAAGGGATGTAGAATATGGTCGTGCAGAATAAGGCGTTAATATGTGCTTTATAAGTACTAATAAACAGCCAATATTCTAGTAATATGCATGCTAATAAGCAACTAGTTAATAGTGAGAATTGAACCCTAAAGGTCTTTGCACACCGAGTCCGAAATTTTCGAATATGTTTTTTTGCATTCGTCATCCTAAAAATTCGTCACGCACAGAAGCCTTGCTGAGTCATTACAAAATGGAGTCTTCAAGCTGTGAGGATGATTTTGTTGTCCTCTCTCTTCTTAAAAAGAGAAAAAGAAAGAGGAAATATTGGGTCCATCCAATCCTGAGATTGCATAGAGATGAATGAGAGTTCCATCTCCTTATCAAGGAGCTGTGGGATTGTCCCGAGCGATTGAAAGTTTACTTCATGATGTCAGTGGCTCAGTTTGATGCTTTGCTAGCGATACTGGAGCCACATATTAAAAAAGAAGACCACCAATATATATGGATTCCGCACTTTGTTTGTCATACAGTGTTTTGTGCTGCGAGATGAAGTGGATCAACTTGTCAGACGCCATTCTGGATTTTGGTGTCCGCTTGTACGGTGGCTTTGAATGGTCAAAACACCTCTCAAAATGTTTGCTACGGGTGCAAAAAAAAACGCAGAAAATTAAACCCGATCCGATTTTTTTTTTTAGAGTTTCGGAAGCAGTGTGTAAATGTGATTGACACAACGTGAGGTTGTATTTATTTTTTAACATGCGAAAATTTTGGACGTGAATTTCGGACTCAGTGTGCAAAGCCCTTAAGTGTTACCTTTATTTTTTCAAATAAACATTAAGATAAGTTAAGATCTTTTGATCTGAGATCAGAATTCTGACAGTAATGGATCATGTGGGACACTTGCTGTTCTATGCAATGCAATTCGAGCCTAATCATATTTCTTCCAGTTGTCCTGTCATGAAGCTGTTAATAATATGAGGTAGGCCAAGTTATTTTCTTCCATCTTGCTTTTACAAAAGACTAATATTAAATTCATAGTGAATGAAGAGAGCTGCTGAACATACAACATGCATCAACACGTGTCTTTGTGGGTTTTCCTTTAATCCTAAACAGATTTTTAAAATGCTTCAGTCCCAAAAGCTGAAACTTTTGAGGACTGTCACACACCGTCCCAAGTTGTTTTGCTGCGCTCTCTGTATTTATGACTCTTGCCAGGCATGTCAGTCGCTGAGTGGCTTTCTGTGTGTACGCTCTCAATGCACGTCAGTGATGAATGTTTGCATTCGAACGCTCTGACATCTTGATGCGCCACTGAGGTCCCTCAGAGAATCAAATGAAGAAGTGAGGTGCAAGAGAGATGGGATGAGAGAAAGGATGTGGGCTGAAACAAGCAGAAAGAGTGCAGATGTTAAAGAGGAGTGGAGCGTGAAAAGGAGGAAGCAGTGCAGAAAGAAGAAAGGGGAAGGATGGATGGGATGGTAGTTTTGGATGGGTAGATCTCTACGGAGGAGAGCACTGGCATCTCTTTACCATGTTCTTCCTTTACATCCATCACAAGAGACAGTTTTAGGGTCACTGGGATGTCTATCAAATCAAAAAGGAAAGAAAAGCCTGTGCGTTAGCTAAAGCGGAGGAAGAGAGGGGGAAAAAAGTGGAGTGGAGGAGAACATAATGATGGAGGGAGGCAAAACGCAGAGAAACTGAGAGAGAGAGAGTGTAGGCATGATGGAAGAAATCGAGATTGATGTGATTGCTTGTCTGTGTGTGCGCGTGTCCGCGTGCGCGGGCCCTGGCAGGGACGGCACGGCATGAAACTGCTCCTTGTGTCTGAAGCCTCTCTCTGTGCCGCTCTGGTCAGATGGGCTTTTGATCCCGGATGACAAACTCCTGCAGGGGCTGAATAAGAACTGCTCAGAATTACACCCAGTGCCACACTCCAGTACGTATTGCATTTTTCCCACAATCCCCTGCCATGCTTCCACTGGCACACTAAAACCCCATACTGCCTTCCAACTCTCCAGTTACCATAAATATTCAAACAAATCCTCTACACCTTCACTCTACGGCCAGGCAGTCGGTTTATCAAGTCAAAGTATATCAAGACTAAATTTTGACGTAGCTCATTCTGCTCGGTTCATGCTATGGATATGAGTGATACTTCAAGTCATGTGACTTGTTTAGGAGATTGTGTTTAGCATCAGACATTGTGGGTGAAAATTTCCCATAAACTTTCTTTTTAAAGGATTAGTTCACTTCAGAATTAAATTTTCCTAATAATTTACTCACCCCATGTCATCCAAGATGTTTATGTCTTTCTTCAGTCAAAAATTAAGGTTTTTGAGGAAAACATTCCAGGATTTTTCTCCATATAGTGGACTTCAACAGGGTTCAGTGGGTTGAAGGTCCACATTGCAGTTTCAGTGCATCTTCAAAGGGCTCTACACGATCCCAGCCTAGGAAGGGTCTTGTCTAGCGAAACAATCGCTAATTTTTCTAAAAAAAAAAAAAAAAAAAAAAAATTATATACTTTTTAACCACAAATGCTCATCTTGCACTAACTCTGCGATGTGCAATGCATTACATAATCACGTTGGAAAGGTGACGTGTGACGTAGGCGGATGTACCGCGGTAGGGCAAAAAACTCCATCCCATTTTCTCCTCCAACTTCAAAATCGTCCGACATTGTTGTTTTACTTTTTTTTTTTTGTAAAGGCCATTTGACTTAGTCTTTGCACATTCGCTTTGTAAACACTTGCTCGGTACTTACGCCTACGTCACGCGTGACCTTTCCAACATGATTGAATAATGCGTGGCGCATCGCAGAGCTAGTGCAAGATGAGCATTTGTGGTTAAAAAGTATATAATTTTCATTTTTTTTAGAAAATAACTGAGCGTTTTGCTAGACAAGACCCTTATTCCTCGGCTGGGATCATGAAGAGCCTTTTGAAGTTGCACTGAAACTGCAATTTGGACCTTCAACCCGTTGAACCCTGTTGAAGTCCACTATATGGAGAAAAAATCCTGGAATTTTTTCCTCAAAAACCTTAATTTCTTTTTGACTGAAGAAAGAAAGATATAAACATCTTGACTCTGAAGTGGTGTCCTTATCAGACCAGATTTGATATGATGCCATGACATGATAGGTTGCTTTTCCATTTTAATCAGAGTTTGTCCTAACCAGCCGTGACAATGATATGCGTCGAGCAACAGGAGATTCTGTTTTTTTTAGAATGGTGTCTATTTCTGCAATGTTGTGGCTGACAGCTCAATGATTATCTCAGGTGTTTATGTTTTAAGCATAATATTAAAATTGTTTTATATGAGTTTGAATATAATTTTTACGTGACACTATAGCCATAATGATATTGACGATAGTAATTTACCTCAGATCTTAAAAATAAAGAAAACAAGAACATTCAAAACATATGACTTTAACATGGAGGCCACCATGATATGCATGCAGTCTTCATCTCATGTAAGGCTACTTTTAAACATTTGTCAAAAATCCTGTTCATTTCTTTAGGTCAGTGATGCGAAATTTCGGCAACTGGAAATATTTGGCTGAAATGGGGAAAAAAATGGTTTTGGCTCAAAATAGATTTGGAGCATCAAAAATCATTATCCATAACACTGACATTTAATTGCCGGTGTTCTGTCGATTTGTCCTACCTTGTCAGATTTTGCTGCCTCCCATTAAAACAGTAGGTAGCACAATTCAACAGCAAAAAATGCTACCTATCAGATTGTGCTACCAGCATCATATTCATGTGGTTTGAGGCTTTATTAATATCAGTACTTATTCCTACCCTAAACCTAAACCTTAAAACATTGCAAATATAGGATAAAATGTCAGGACACCTGCTTTCCAATAACTAGTTTTTACTGTCCATTTCGTGTGCATAATGTGGATAGAGCAAAATAGATATACGTGTCAGCAGTGTAATGGACGCACTTCACCGTGATCAAAAATTATGCTTGAGTAGCAATATGTAAAATTTGTTCGGCTGAAATATGAAGAGGCGGCTTGTTGCCAAAGAACTAAACTATGACTATTTTATTTATACTTTATTATGGCTTTCAATTCAAACACATTTAATACAATTATACAAATAAACTTTTCCTTTTAAAGAATTTTTTTTTTGTTATTCCTTATTTTTCCTTCTACTTTCTCTTCCTTTCACTTTTTTTCCCCCTTTTGTGGTAATACCCACCACCAACACATACAGTAAAGAAAATAATTAGAACAATAACCAATAAATACATAATTAAGCACTTACATATGAAAAGGAAAAAAAAAGAAAAGGGAAAAAAAGAAAAAAACAGGAACTAAATACAAACTCCTCACTCAAGCTCAAATATGCAAATTAAAAAAGGTACACATTTACATATTTATATCAAACTTATAATGACACCTAATTCTTAATCATTCAAATAATATTATTTAAACATCAATTACTAATAATATTAAAAAAGTAAATAAATAAAATAAATGAATAAAAAAGGGAGGCAGGATTATATATAAAAAGGTTATTAATATGATATGTATTCCTTTATTTAAGAAATGAATCGTTTTATTTGATTTCGGTTTATGGCTAAATGAAATCTTTAATTAGAGCTTCAGTAAAAAGTTAATTTGCGGTGCATCACTTTTTGTGACAAACCATTTGTGAAAAAATTTACTTGGTCTACCTTTAAATGGTCATCAATGTAAGCTATATTGCACAAGTAAATGACTTCCTACAATGGAAATGATGTGGAATTTTCTGTATTGGGAAGGATATACTATAAGTGCATATGCTTTGGTCCTAATTTACATCTAGTCTGTCTTGGTCCTCTTCCCTGCATTGTTCCTCTGCTCAATTACCTTCTTTTACCATGTTTCTCACGTTGACACCCTTAAAGTATTTCGAGGTGCCTTGTTGTGTCACTGTGTGTGTGTGTGTGTTTATGCATGAGTGCAACGTTAGTATCGGGCCCCAAAAGCCGTTGTGCCTTCTTTGTTCGCTTGTATTGTCCGGTTGTAGACCCGACCCTCCCCCAGGGTGACCCAGACTGTGTCATTACCAAAGCCTTTGTGACTCTTTCATTTTAAAGTGGCCAAATGAGAATAAACCTCTTAATTTCAGTGGTAAACGAGTGACTTAATTAGTTTATTGCTAACAACGTTTTATTATAGTAATCATCTTGAATGATTAGAAAAAAATAACTTTGATAGTTTGCCGACAGGTGGTCTATTACGAACAACAATATAACTGCTCACATTCGCTGCGATGAATTAAAGAGCTTTAAGGAAATGCTTGGCAATAAACACTTGGATTTAATTTGCTCTGCCTGTCTGAACACATCTGCCTTCCGCACTTAAGTATTATCAGGCGATCGTTACATGTACAAGACATGCTCGACATCCTGTCTTTCCACCTCCTCTCTCTCTCTTCAAGTGAAAGTTAGCACATTTGTCTGCATGACAATAATGAATCTTATTTGGGATAAGATCAAAGCCAGAAAGACATAAGAACATTTTCACACAGAGCAATTTTGACTTGAATTTACATGTGAAACATTTTCTTTAATTCCCTCGTTGTTCTATTCCTCCACTCTGAAATTGGTTTCAGCTGTTTCTTCTTTCTGCTTCTCTCTTTCGTTTCTCTCTTTTTTACTTGTTTATGCCTGTAGCATTGACTTGAGTCAAAGCATTGGCGTTTTGACAGAGGCCTTTCCATCGTTACTAATCAGCTTTCACACCAATAGATTTTTTCTTTAGTGTTTATAAATGATGAGATTAGCACATCTTATTATCAAGTATTACATGTACAAGTGCCTACTTTGCCTTTGAATAGAAGTGGTACCTCGGCAATGTGCGTGTACGCACCATTCGTTGGTTTCTGGAAGCCCAGAAGGCCGTGTTTCATATTATGCGGGATTGTACAAGTGCCACATTAACATCTTTTCAATTTCTGCTTGTCATCGAGTGAGTTTATCAGTTATGCAGGATTAGTCCGTGAGAACTACTGTAGTTTATTATCTGAATGGGAATTATTTCAGTGCCATGCACTACTTGAACTGGAAGCTCATTAATTAAAAATTAATTAAAAAGAAATTTAGGGCAAACTGACATGTCGGTTTACACAGTCAGCTAAAAGCTGATGAGCAAATGAAGTGTTTTTATTGTCTCTTTTCTCAGAGTCAAGGCCTCTGATGATTGGGATAGAAGAGGCCTGTAAATATTTGCTCCAAATATGAAGAAATGAAACTGTTGCTTTATTTGACTATGATGAAATGTGACCTGTGCTCGTTTCTAAAAGATGAGTTTAGCTCGGGCTTTTTAAAGCCGCGGACGTACGATGCCATAACCAGCATCAAAGTTTACTCGCTTAATTGAAAGAGATTCATGATTTCACAGTTGCTCACAGATGAAAGTGTTTACAGTGCCAACACATGACATGACCGACATAGCCAATAACAAAGTATCCAAAGATTAATGCATCCTTTTATGATTAAAAAGAACTCAGTGCAATTCTGATCAATATTTCTGTGGTTACAATTCTTATTACAGGCGTCAGCTGCTTTAGTCGCAGTGTAAGTCAGTTGTTTTCTTAGTAATTGGGCACGTGGAAGCCAAAGCTCTGACCCATAACTTAATGTTTACGGCCTACAGTACAGTTCTAAGTCAGCATCATAAAGCAACTGTCATGAAACCTCAAAAGTGAACGATTTAAAAGACTCTAATCACACAAATTGACTCGACTTGATTGATTTAATTGATTTAAATAGTTTGACATTAACAAGATGCTAAGTTAACAGCATGATACTTAAATATGCCTAAAAATACAAAGTATACTCAAATAATGGGTAAAATAGTACATTTTAAAGGGATAGTTCACCCAAAAAAGAAAATTCTGTAATCATTTACTCTCTCTCAAGGTGTTTCAAAGCTGTATAAATTTCTTTGTTCTGTTGTACACAAAGGCACAGTATTTGGAAGAATGTTTGTAACCAAGCAGATCTCGCCTCTCATTTTTCCTATTATGATAGTCAATGGGGGGTGAGATCAGCTTTTTTAGGCCAAGTCAGCTTAAAATCCTTTCCATCTAAACTGGTTATAACTTTTAAGCCTAGTAGTGAATGTTTTATAAGCAGTAGGATAACCATATACATCCACACAGTAAAGCATAACCAAAACAATGTTCTTCTGCAAAATGCAGTTTTGTTTAAAGGTGCAGTGTGTAAATTTTGGTGGCATCTGGCGGTGAGGTTGCGACTGCAACTAACTGCGCACACCCCTCCCTTTCGGAGAAGCTACGATGGCCATCTGGCCGACACGTCGTCGTCTGAGACAGCAGAGAGTCTGTGTGAAGCAATGAGATTTCTTACTTCTAACAAAGAACGGTCTCTGCTTCTAATAAACCAGACGACTACGACTACTACTACTACTACTACTTTGTGCATATTCAACATAGTGACGATGCAAGCTGCCTCTAAAAACACAAAATTATTTAGAAGAAGAACAACATAGTGACGAAACACGCTCTGTAGAGTGTTTGTCCGTTTAGGGCTGCTGTAGAAACATGCCGGCACATAAAGGCGACTTGACATGGAGGGGGGACCCACGGTGTATGAGACAGAAATGTCTCATTCTGAAGTAATAAAAACATAAGGGTTCATTATGTAAGGTCTTTATACACCACTGAAAACATAGTTATGTATATTATATTGCATTTCTGTCAGTAGATCCTTCCAAATTTTACACATTACTCCTTTAAACGCTAGAGGGCCAAAAAGTAGTGTACCTTTAATATTTGATACATTTTTAATCAATTATTTTCATTATTCAATGAAATCTAATTAAATCTTATCTTCAATTATAATCAACATTTCTCACTTTATACACATTTTTTGAATTTTTTCTTCTGGTAAAAATTTTCAGTTTAGTAATAGTTGTATGTATGTAGCTTAACTCTTTCCTCGCCAAACATGGAATCTTCCGTTATTTGTGGGAAAATGCTTCCCCACCAAACATTGAAATTGTTATACACTATGACACATCTGATAGAGTACTGAATCTCCTGATCAAAGCACATGCGAAGTTGCAGAAACAAGCAAAATCATATGTAATCATATGCATATGTAAAATTACAATCACCAACATTAAACAGCATATACATCAAAACTGCCTAATGTTAATGAATGAAATATCGACCCAGGATGAGCTACAGGACTGCAAGCATGTTGATAAACTTGATTTACTCCTTCTATGTTTTCATCATTGTTCTAAATCCGATCCAGATTTAGTCTTTGACAAAAACGTGATTTTTTTTTTCATAGCTTTTTGCTCAAAATGTTGCTTTTTTATGAAACTTACCCATATTCTAGTGTTGATAAAAACAAGAATGCATGAAGCTAATATAAAACAGTTTTTTTCTTTAAAAGCAGAGGGCCTGTTCGTTCTTTTGATATATTGCATGTTCAGATATTCATACAACAAAATATTCTAGGGACCATGACATTTTTGTAAAAATGATAAAAAATGCTGGCGGTGACTGGCAACATTTTTAAAAAATGCTGGTGCAGAAAGAGTTAACTAACTGTTTGTCCTTGTAGCAGTTGTCAGTGGCAAGGCATCTCTGACCAAACATCTCCACATTCCTAATGCCAGATTGTGCAAAGTTTGACGTTAGTGAGACCAAGCCCCAAGGGGTCATGTTTGTCCCGTAACTAATTGTGATGTACCAATTTTTAATATAAGGAAAAACATGCATAACATGCTTCAGAAATGTATTTTGTGTTGAATGAAATAGAGAAATGTGTATAGGAATCACTTGAGGGTGAGTAAATGACAGAAGCTTCATTTTTGAGTGAACTACACCTTTAAGAGATGTTTGGAAAGAGTTTGGAAGCCTTTCTTACTTTTTAATTAATAAAAAAATTAGAAAAGATTAGACAGACTGATGTCAGTTTTGCTGTATGAACTTGTATTCAGAGATTGTATCTGTTCTACTGAACTCATCATTTAATTGTCCTAGAACTGTTGCTGCAGGCCCCAAAGTCAGCCTTCATATCATGTGACACTGGAGAGTATTTGTATTCAAGAATGAATTTAGTCATAATTTTCAGCATTCATTGGGTACAAACAAACCATAAATACGCTATAAAGCCTGTTAATACTTGATTGCATGATGGTTGTAGAGGACAGGGAAGGGTAATTAATTGTGTAATGGGAATTTAGAGTTACATAGAGTTCATCCCAACATTTTCAACCGAAAATCTGTACACAGTCCAGAGTTAGATTTTCTACATTGTCTGTAAAATGCGGTTGTTCAGAAATAAGTGGTCTGATTTGTTCAAAATCAGCTGATTTGTGATGTTTGCTTAGATTTTGTGTTTGTGTGTGTGTGAGAGGGAGAGAAAGACTGTTAGTGTTTAACTTAAACCATCTGGCAACCAAGAGTAGAAAGACAAGAATATTTGCACATTCAACTGCCAAATGTTTTCAGAAATATCATATTCTAATGATTGATTTTTCTCCAAATATTAGTCCAAAGCAGAAAAATAAGTGACAAAACATATTTTTCAACATGTTTTTTTTTACATTTTAAGTAGAAAGCCACAGTTTTTCTCTCATGCAAAAACACACAAAAACACAAGCACACATTACACACATTAGGGATGCATTAGAGGCCCCGATGGCTTAGAGAAAGCTTCGAAATGGAGGCTGTTTATCTTCATTTTGCTCCATTGAACGTGCGCTACAGCCAACATTGCTAGCATGGGACTAAAAGCATTACAATAAACACCCCACCACTTCCACACTCCCCGTCTCTCATTCAAGTGAAATTTATATTTACATTAAGTCATTTAGCGGGTGCTTTCACCCAGAGAAATGCACTTACAACCCCGGAACAAACAATAGACAACCACTAGTTTGTCTGACAACAATAACCACCTTCCACAACCTCATAATCTCCCTCAAGCAGTCAGAGCTAAGAAAATCACTCGTGGACATCTGACTGCAGTGTTTTAACATCTCTGCATGGTGGTTCATTGGAGTGCTCATTTAATGAAAAAATGAAATCAGACACCCATGTCTTTTACTTACTGCTAGAGTTAAGAGCTTACATTAAGACACGCACATACTGTAAGCTCTGTTAGAAAACCGCCTACATAGGATGTATGCTGATATCGTATAAAGAATGCTGAAAACCAATCCAGTGCCAAAACTCATATATTGCATTTAAGATTTCATTTGTACTGGTCTACTGTATACTGTTTGTAGCTGTGTTGAATGTACAAAGTTTAAAAATCAAGTTTGTAAACACACAAAAAAAAAAAAAGAGAGACAAAGTCGACATCATCATTGAAATATGTATTGTAATATTTACAAAGAAACAAATTGCAATACATTTGCAGTGGAGACATGTCAGACTTTAGGGGGTTGCTTGGATGATATGAATGCATACAGAGAACATGCATTTATATTATCCAAGCAACCCCCTAAAGCCCATCCTGGCTTAGCTGAAATGTATTGCATTTTGTTACTATGAGTAATAGGCCTGCATAAAAAGTAAAATCAGCATGATACCGTATCATACAATCATTTCTCATTACAATACTATTTCACCTGTTGGCTTGTCTGTTTACATAAAAAATTACAATACATATTGCCTGTTTTGACTTCATTTAGGGTGTGTTCACACTTGTAGTTTGTTTCTCTTGGTTGTTTTGGTCCAGACCTGGTTCGCTTAGCGTTCATTTTTAAGTTCAAATCTAAAGACACACACGCAAAAAACATAACTTACCGAACATCCAAAACAATGCTTTTTGCTGTGCTAAATGCGCTACTTATGTGACCCGTGCTGGCAAAATGAGTCAGAATGCACAAGGGCTAATTACAATCTACAGCCAAAACAAGTCAAAAATGTTGATTTATGTGAATATTCATAGCGAATTTTTGATGGCATGAGTCTGAACCAATGAAATGTGATTTTCAAACTCATGCTGATGTAAACAAATCAATCTTACTTGCGCTGACTGACAGATCTGAAGCGTTGGCACCTCAGACAGCGCGATCCCGTTGTACACATATAAACAGAATTATAGTACTTAAAAATATTGAAGTAAAATATTGAAAAAAAAGTTGAATATATATATTTTCTTATAGATATTTGGTTTTGACAAGGTGTGTGCCAAATTAGGTGTTATTAACAGGGATTTTAAGCTATGGTTGTTTTGTTTTGGAACCTTCGGAAAACTTTAACTCGATTTTCCTCAAAATTGACTTTGCTGACTCTATCAACTTCAAACAAGTGTAGCTCTGTCAATTTTTGTCGGATTCCAACAAATCATATATAATTTTGAAGGTTTTTTAATAGATCTGCTGCAAGGAGACGGCGTTTCTGATGCCTGTACCAAAATGTAATGGGCAACGTAGCTCCTATGACGAGAAAAAACAGGTATGCTTGAGCATTCTGTCCTTTTTATGGTTGCATCTGGTGACATCATGTCCTGTTTTTGTTTCATTTAGATATCTTTGGTCCATGTTGCGTTCATATTTCTGTCAAACCGCACCAGGGTTCGTTTGGAAGCGGACCGACACCCACCTTTTCAGGAGTCTCAGTCCACTTGTTTGTTGCACACCAGGGTTCGAATTGCAGCGTTCGTACTTAATCAAATGAACCGCACTAACAGAGCAATCGCACCAGAGTTCGTTTTAATTGAACTAAACCTGGCGAGTGTGAACACACCATTAGATTAAAATTGTGTGATATGTTAAACCCTCAAACCATGCAACCAGTAACTGTGGGAAAACCATGGACTTAGTAATCATGCGTCGCGACGCGTCAAAAGACAATAGAACCCATTATAATCCGTGATATTGTCTACACTGGATGCGGCGCGACGCGACAAATTCCCGACAGTAAATGGATTCCTGACATAGTCCAAGTGCTTTCCAACGGTCGCCTTGTTGCGTTCAGTGTAGACAGCTTTTAGCTGTTGCGGCGCGATGCGACGCGATAAAAGTCGCGTCTGGTGTAGACATGGTGTAAGGGTGCATTCACACTTAGTTCAATTGCCTTGTCCAAACATGGGTTTTTATGGGGACTTTGGTACGGTTTGAGAGTTCAGGTCATCCAAACGAAACCGAACTTTGACGTCAGTTGAACCCAGGTGTTCACCAAAAGTGCTAGTTTGAACACACTCTAAAAATATTAACTATAACAATTTTTGCATTATTTTTCTGATATTGAATGAAATGTGAGTATATTTAAATTTTTTTTTAATTTTGAAATTTTGGAAACGCCTTCATGCTGGTACAGTAGAGCGTATATGATGCTTTAAAATGTTAGGTAGGCAGCTTGCTAGGTGTTGGAACAGATCAAAGGTCTTGGTAAATTTCTGTCCAGGGCACTAGCTTGAGTATGTACAGCAAACCCTACAATCTGTAAGACAGTCACCTGGGTACAGCAATGAATGAAGCACTTGAGTGTGCCGTGTCAGGTTACGTCTGTGTAAAAGACACAAATAAAGAAAGACAGAAAATGAGGGCGAGGAGGAGGGAGGGTGGTTCCTCTGTGTTAGTGAGCTTCAATTTACTAGTCTGAAATATTGTTTTACATGTTTCATTGGATATGTTCATTCAGGCTTTTATGAACCAACATGTGGTGAGGCTAGCATACTGTAGCTTAGGATCGGGCCTGTTCTGTGCAATTTGTCAAAAATGCATACTTTTCCATGGTTAAGGAACATTAATTTTAACATAAATATTTGATGATTCCTTGTAAGTTTAAGAAGTAACTTAATAATCATCAACTAAAAAAGAGGATCTGCAAGAACGTGGTAATGAAACCGAATTCTCTTTGAAAATTTTTGCTGGACAGCTAATTTGAGTTTCAAGATGTCATCACAGATGTTTCCAGTCAGCCTGATAGGTGTGTTTGAATAGTAAGATGAAGAATAGGTTCTTCATGACACAAAGGCTAGGCATGACACAAAGTAGAAACAATAAATATTTTTTTCCACATAGTAATAGAGATCATTACTGTAATTGTAGTTTGTATTAAATGCATTAATATCGAATTCAACTGACATGTGGTCTTAGGTGTGCATATACTGTATTTTGGCTATTTTACAAGGGCTTCAAACTAATCAAATCAGAGTATGGTAACTATCATATGAATGAGTATTTAAAGTTGCACAGTTTCAATCTGTCACCTTAGCAGCTCTGAGTTTTTACATAAAAGACTGCCTTAATGTTTTGATAATTAGTTTACTTATTCTGTTTTATTTGAAAGTTTTGTGTGTACAGATTCATTTATTTTTCTCTGGTTTGTTTACCTTTTCATCCATTTTATCAAAAATGTTCACTGGATCTGTTTACTCAGCATTGATCAGCCTTTCATCTAACAATTGAAGATCTAAATGGTTTGTTTGCAGTAGAAAAAGTTTTTTTTTTTTTTTATCGCATCTCTACACAAATTGCTTCAGAACTTTAGAGATGGTCTATTTTGGCATCTTTTTGTCATTTGTACATTTTCCATAGTGAATGGGAGAGAGCGACATGTTTTACAAATGACCTTGCAGCCAAAGATCTGCTGTGGGCAACATGTGCTTTGGAGTAAGTCAGTAGGAGAATGACTCCAAAGGCAATCAATCTCTGTTATCTTTCATAGTTGTTTTTTGATTGAACACTGTTGTTTATAAGGAAGCTGGCCCACTTTTCAGCCAGCAGTGAGAAGATTCAAGAAATTGGAGCCTCAAATCAGCATGGTTACTCTATAGTGAATATATTCAGCAATGAGTCACACTTTATTCTAAGCACAGGGCTGAACACAATACCGCTGTAAACAGTGTGTCACTGGAATGGAAATGTGATATTATTTACTATATGGTGTAGACTTAAATCAACAAACCTCCAACCACAATACAGGATTAGAATGAAAATCCCCAGTACAGAAGTTTGTTTTGATGAATAAACTTTGAGAAGTAAACTTTCACTTGACTTGGCCTCGTGAAACACAAGCAGAACGAAGCCATTTTTACGTAATTGTTGCACCGAATTGAATATGACAGTTTACAGATGAATATTTCATGAATGAGGCCCATTGTGTGTCTTTTTTTTTTCAGCAGTAAATACTTTCCTCATATCCCAGTTTAATAATATAATATAATATAATATAATATAATATAATATAATATAATAGTCAGGGTTATGTCTGTTTGTTGTTTTTCTGTTTGCCTGTTTAGTTCTAGTCTGTGCTTCTTAGTTGTATTCTAGTCTGTTAATTAGTCCTGTCCTCGTTAGTATCCTTGGTTACTCATTTGATTAGTGTCCTTAGTTCAGGTGTGTCTTGTTAATTAGTCTCGTTTGCTCCTCTGTTTGCCTTGTATATATTCCCTGTGTTCTCTCTCAGTCTTTGTTGGTTCTCGTTTTTGTGTTTGGTGTATGTTGTTTTCTCCCGGTTCCTTTGATTAAAGTTTGTTTATTGGATTCTCCTTCGTTGTGCGCTTTATCTACAACCATGCACCGTGACAATAATATAAGTCTAACTATAAGCAGTGTTGGGTAAGTTAGTCTAAAAAAGTAATTAATTACTAGTTACATACTAATTACATCTTTAACAGTGTAATTAGATGTACTGTACTAATTACTCTCTCTATTAAGTGTTGCATTACTTAATCACTAATTACTTTCTAAATCCCATATCAACCATGACCAGTTGAGCAAAACAAGGTTTTGAATTGAACACATGCACGTAGGTTTGAAAGCAATAGTTTACAGTAAATAATGGCTTTTGATCTGTTAATCAAGCAAAGCTATACTCTAGAAGTCTTGGAAATGTTGTATGGACCACTTGTATGGTGCTTTTTGGAGAATCTTTTTTTTTTTCTGCTTCAATCTTAACCACACTTATTCTGAACACTAGCAAACTGTGTAGGTTCAATACAGGCTTGCTTTCTTAGTAAACTATATGAGAAGGAATGAAGTTGATGGCTCTGTGTGTTTGTTTTGTGTGTCTGTCTGCTGGTGACTGATACTGGTGTAATGGATGAAGCGTAGACCTTAATATGCACAATCAATGCTTAATTGGTATCTGCTGAAAACAAATTATTCCTCTGAAAATGAGTTTTCTGGGTCGGGTCATTATAAGGTAATTAATTCAGCTGCTTAATCGCTTTGTATTCACTTTGTATTGCTGTGGGTTTATTTATTTATTTTTTTTTAATAAATTTTTTAGGACATTTACTGAGTTAAATTTGTTGAAATTCTCAAACATTGATTGAGAGTGATAGTTGTTTTGGATGTTTTTTTTTTTTTTTTTTTTTTTGTTGCTATTTTTGGTTTGGCATGCCATTGTCACTAGTGGATTAGAGCAGAAAATCGATCTTTTAAAAAATGAACCAACTGACCTGCACATAAACCCCTTGCTTTTGCTATATGTTGTGAAACATTCTCTAAACAGTGAATTGCCTGTGTTCAGCCTCAATGAAATGTCCTGCAGTAAAGACAGGTCAATTTTAAAACAGGAAAATGTTGCTTGAATGAAAAGTGGTGGGTTGTTATGAAAGTAGCAAGTACCCGTACCATGTGCTGTAGTCTAAAGTAGTAATATTTCACCAGTTTTTGCCATTGTGGCAGTGACATTATAGAGGTGACAGTACTGTTTGTAAGTTGCTTTGCATAAAAGCTACTTCTAAATGAATAAATCTAAATATTTGTAGACGCATTCAAACTCGCATCTGAGCACCGTGACTTTTACTTCTGATATTTCTCAATATAGTTGATATTTTAATGTTAGCATTGTATAGTATGCTATACTCAGCTGAAAAGACTAATGGGGCGTTCACACCAGACGGGACTTGTGCAAATAAATCGTGCTATTCGCGCGTAGTTGGACGCTTGAACATTTTGAGTTTACTCGCTTCATTCGCGCGTGATATTCACTTCACAACAGATGCAAATTCACGTCATGAGAGGGGCTTCTGCCAGACGGCACCAGTCTCGTTTCTGCACACTTCCTCTAAATAAACACATCAACTCGTCAGCGGGAAAGTAGTTGTAAAATACGGCGAATAAGCTCAATTTGCTGGCTTTAGCTAGCTTGTAGTCTCAATATGTGTGTATATAGCTCAAATTGAGTAAAGAGCATTTTTTACAACTTACCAGATTGTCCGACCTCCTCACTCACTTTCTTCCAAGCAAGATCCTTTTTATTCCTGTAAAAAGGTCCATTTTGTCCTCCATTGTTGTTTTGGATTTCTACCTCCGCTCGCTACATCGTAATCACGTCACTACTAGAGCAAGCTTCTGATTGGTTAACGCGGCGCGAATATTCGCCAAAGTTCAAACGCCCAAAATGCCCAATTCGCACTGTGTCATTCGCGTGAATAGTGCCGCAGGATGTCTATTCGCATCTTTGCATTGACTTAACATGTAAATCACTCGCGCTTAACGCTTCATTCGTGTCTGGTGTGAACGCACCATAAGGGGGCTTTCACACTGGCAGTTTAGTTTGAAACGGGGCACGGTTTGCATGAAAGATCGTTAATGTGAAAGCTGTCATGCGAACCTGGGGTACCAAACCCGAGACTACCTGAAGGAGGTGGTCTGAGTTCGGTTGCACTCGAACTGTGCCGCGGTTCGTGTGAATATGAAAGCAAAACAGACTCTGGTGCGCACTTCTTCAGGAAGTCAAGTAACCTGCGCATGCATTTTAGCCGGTTATAATATATTTACTTCAATAAAACACATGTAAAAGATGATGTGTTGATGACTTACCTTGGATTCGAGCAGGAGTGAGCCTGCAGTGTATTCGCGCTTTGCGAGTGCAGTCAGAGCGGCAAATTAACGGTAATCAGCTGTCTCCTCAAAATAGTCTGTTTGCAAGCAGTGGAAAATCGTCTACATGCGGCGCACATACAGTAAACTCAAGCGTAGTTTACTCTGCTGCACATAATAGCACCAAATTAATAAAAAAAACACAAATTACTGACCCGCGTTCTGTTTTCTATCATGCGCCGTGCACGTCTGTGATGACGTAAGATAAACGCAAACGCACCAGGGTTCAATAGAACAAATTTGAGTGTGAAACCAGACCAATGCTGCAGAGGGTACTGGGAACAATTGCGCCCGGGCTCGGCAAAACGAGCCCAGTGTAAAAGCCCCCTAACATAGCTGGTCAATAGTTGGATGCAAATGAAAATGGTCATAATTTACTCACTCTCATGTCATAACCACCTTAAAGGGTTAGTTCACCCAAAAATGAAAATTCTGTCATTAATTACTTACCTTCATGTCGTTCAAAACGGAGATCTTTTTGATAATCTGAGAGTCCCTCTATTGACAACTATGCAACTACCACTTTGACACTTCAAAAAGTTCATAAAGAGATCATAAAAGTAATCCATATGAATCAAGTGATTTAGTCCAAATTTTCTGAAGAGACTCAATCGCTTTATATGATGAACAGATTTAATTTAGGCTTTTAAACCTCTTTCAAAAGCTCAAACATGCTGTGTAACACGAGAATGAACCTCATTGGTTCTTGCACATCAACATGGTTGAGCTTCTGTTTATCACAACTGATGTGTGAGTTGATGAATGTATACATGTGAATATAAGCCTAAATTAAATCTGTTTATCATATAAAGTGATCGTGTCTCTTCAGAAAATTTGGACTAAAATGCTCAAATCATATGGATTAGTTTTATGATCTCTTTTAAACCTTTTGAAGCGTCAAAGTGGTAGTTGCGTAGCTGTCTATGGAGGGACAGAAAGCTCTCAGATTTCATCAAAAAGATCTTCTTTTGTATTCCGAAGATGAATGAAAGTCTTACAGGTTTGGAATCATGAAGTGAGAGTGAGTAAATAATGACAGAATTTTCATTTTTGGGTGAACTATCCCTTTAAACTAGCCTGGTCCAACGTGGAAACTCATGCTGTTTTTTTTATTAGCAGGGTAGACAAGAAAGCTCTTTAAATATGTTTAATGTCTATATTGTAAGCTCTTTCAAGAAATCATATCTTGTAACAGCCTGTAAAATGGCTCATATGACAGCCAGCCTTTCTCTTTAATAAACACCCATATGATACATGGAGAACTCTGTTGGGCGAAGCACATATATAGCCTAAAATTCAATCAACAACATGTTTAAATGTGTCATACAAAGAATTATGTAATGCACTTACGCTGTGAGAAATACTATAAACATCCAGCTATAAACTTGTCATTTTATTGAACAGGTTACATTTAAATCGGACTGTTTGCACCTATGCTCATAAATAAATTGGTCACATTCAGTATGCTGTTTTCTCTAGATTGCAGTCTAGATCACCTTGTTTCTTAGTTGCTTGACGGTACCATTATTAATTTGTCAGATAACCGTTAGAAATAGGTCACCTTGATTGTAACTGACCTCTTAAAATGGAAGAAAACACAAACTTATTGCTCTCATTACAGTTTCAGGCACAAAAGCCATAAGCCTTCGAAATCAAGTGTGTTTGTTATTTACTAAATTATTGCTTAATTTAATGCTTTTGTAACTGCCGACTCAGTAAATGAATTAAATTAATAACTTGAGTGATGTTCTCAAGGGTATAGGACACTGAACGAAGAAAAAGGACTGTATATTTACAGTATACTTCATTTAATTGTCACTCAGCAAGACTTATGCTTGAAGTCAGCATGAAATCAGAATTGAGCCTTGTTTCTTTTTAAATACATGTTGCTGGTTGTATTGTGCATGATTCATCAGTGGATGTTTTCCAGAGGAGGAAAAAAATCATAATATTTCAGCAAAATGCAATAACGCCTCTGAAATGACTTTCCTTTTTGGGTTATTTTTTTTACCTAGACTGTAAAAGATTATCCAGTAGCCAAATATTAGTTATTTAGGCATTATTTTGGGTAACTGTGCAATCTTTTTTTTTTTTAGTTTAATATCTTTTTTTTTTTATGAAAATAATATTAAATAAATGGAAGTAAATGATTTGCAAACACTATTTTTTTTTAGTGAATTCAGCATCCAAGCCTTCTCGATATGATGTGCCAGACAAAGACAGTCTTGCCTAAACAGGTACTTTTGGAGTCTCTCTTTAATGCGTGGAAGATCATGCATGTTTATTCATGTTTTTGAGATCTTGATGATGTCTCAGATGGCAATAATCAGTCCATTGGTTCCATTTCAAAACATCTTTTTATTAAGTGGACTGTGTGTGTGTGTGTGTGTGTGTGTGTGTGTGTGTGTGTGTGTGTATATGTAAAGTGCAGAGAGAGAGAAAGAGAGACCCACTAGACCCAGCACCAGGTGTGAATGCCTCTTTGGCTGACAGACAACCAAACACTCACCCATCCCTCCATCCAGCTTGTGTATGAAGATAAACAAACAAACACACACACACACACACACACACACACACACACACACACACACACACACACACACACACACACACACACACACACACACACACACACACACACACAAAGATCTAACATTACATATTACAAAAGGCGATATAGTTATTGATGTTTTTGATAGCTGCACATTGCAAATGGCAATCTATCTATCTAGGTATATCTATCTATTGTATCTATTCATTTTATCTATCAATCTTTCATTTGTTTTATCTATCTATCTATCTATCTATCTATCTATCCTTTGTTCATTTTATCGTTTGTTCATTTTATCTATCTATCTATCTATCGTTTGTTTGTTTTATCGTTTGTTCGTTTTATCTATCTGTTTGTTCGTTTTATCCATCTATTGTTTGTTCGTTTTATCTATCTATCTATCTATCTATCTATCTATCTATCTATCGTTTGTTCGTTTTATCTATCTTTAGTTCATTTTATCTATCTGTTGTTTGTTTTATCTACCTGTCGTTTGTTCGTTTTATCTATCGTTCTTTTGTTTATCTGTTGATTGTTCTTTCGGTTTATCTCTCTATCATTCATTCATTTTATCTATCATTCGTTCATTTTATCTCTCTATCATTCGTTCATTTTATTCTATCATTCGTTCATTCATTTTATCTATCATTCGTTTTATCTATCTATCGTTCTTTTATCTGTCAATTGTTCTTTCAGTTATCTCTATTATTCGTTAATTTTATCTATCGTTTGTACGTTTTATCTATCTATTGTTCGTTCATTTTATATATCTATCTATCTGTTATTCATTTGTTTTATCGATCTATGGTTATCGTTTGTTGATTTGCTCTGTTGTATTGTTCTAATGTTCTAGCTTTTATTCTATCTATCGATTATTCGTTCGTTCGTTCGTTCCTTTGTTCATTTTATCTATCGTTATATATATTATTTTATTTTTACAATGCAGTTTTAGAACTGTACCTCCGTTTGTATTTATGTGTGTGTATATGCTCGTCAAAAGCAAATACTACAGTAAATATTGACTGAAAAGCCCATAATTAGTCAATTTTCTGAAAAAAGATTAATTGAACATGGATCACTTCACACACCCCACCGTCTTCTTCTTCATTAAATCAATTATTGAGGATCCATGCTTATAATTGCGGTGTCAGACCAGTGACATTTGATCGTGTGTTAATTAAACTTTTTGCCCTTACTTGCTTAAAGAAACAACAGAGCATTAGCATGCACCCACACAAACACACTATTTCAGTAATGTGTCAGATAGGAAATACCCATAACACCACTGATAATTTTTTTTCCTCTTTGCAAGCTGTACTCACTCATGCCACTAAAACATGTTTCATGTCTCTCATTAATTTACTTCTTTTTTTTTTTTTTTCTGTTTTCAGTTTATTTCTGACAACCTGTCAGAATATGAATTGAAAGCTAATGTAATGAAGGCTGTCAACCGAAGACAGCAAAACGTGGAGGCGTTTGTTTTTGGTGGCTAATAAATACAAATTTTAAAGATTTAACAAAAGTCTCCTCAGATAAATTAGTGTACAGACAGATAAATACCATCTGGTGCAAAATGGTCTTTTTGGCTTTAGTGTGAGGCGTTTATTGGCATTCTGTCGACAAAATTCAGTTTAGGTCAGCAGTTAAATTAGATTGGCTCTTTAAATTAGCGGGAATACTGCTCTGTTCCAAAAACTAGTGAATTTGCCTACCTAGACGCTATTTTAAGGTAATGAGAAGGATGCTTCAATAGGTAGGCAGCAACATTATTCTGCCTTCTAAGAAATTTAATTTTGGCCAAATTCTAAGGCAGATGCATTGCGACGATAGCGAACCGAGTTCAGAGAAATCTTGGATAAGATTACACATTACTGAAATACTGAAAAGATAAAAATATATTATATTAAATAGTTATTAGAAGCTTTGCACACCTGTGCTTTCATAAAATGGGTGAATTGCAATGTATTTGCTTCCTCACACTCTTCCTCCCCATTTCTCTCTGTGTTTGTGCCTTCATAATATTTATGGCTGTTCGGTGTATCATCGCACACACACTGGCACACGCACACAGACACTTCCTATTAAGTCTTTCAAGCACCTGTTTATTCATATTACCTCTCTAGAAATTAGCATATACTTATATGCAGACCAATTTGTGAACAGCCTTATTATTCACAAATGCAATTAAATAAACATGTGTTGCTCTAATAATGATAATCAGAATTCATTTTCACCATGCTTCACCTCATGCATTAACCATATGCTCAAGCTGGGAGCACTCTTGATGATTTGTGGTGTTTGATGGTTTGTACACAGGTATATGAGCGTGTGTTGGATTTGGAACATGCATTCCATGATTATACTTGAAATTAATTGGCAGCTGCATAGTATGAGGAAGTGTAAGCTCATGTATCATATGCCATTAATTCATTGAGACTTCAGTCTAGAGTCCCAGTGTCCCAGTGCATGCATAAACTATTGTTTTCTTGTGCCTTCGCTGTGAGCAACAGAGGCAAGTTTCTTTAGACACAAAGAGAGCGTTTTTGTTAAATGAGGCGTGCGGCTGATAATGAAATGTATGAATTGTATTTATTGTACAGTTTCTTGCACTGGTGCACACGTACATGCCCAGTCAGCCATTTTTATTTGTTTCATATGCCTTTCCCAGTCTCTGTGGTATGAATAAAATAACTTTTAAATGCCTGTATTTCTCAGGATATGAAGTGAAATTATGCCTATAGAGATATTTTCTGTATACCTGAACTGACTCTTAAAGGGTTAGTTCACCAAAAATGAAAATTCTGTCATTAATTACTCACCCTCATGTCGTTCCACACCCATAAGACCTTCGTTCATCTTCGGAACAAAAATTAAGATATTTTTGATAAAATCTGATGGCTCAGTGAGGCCTGCATTGACAGCAAGTTAATTTACACTTTCAAACGTCCAGATGGCTGTGTCAGAAAGCTACTAAAGACATATTTAAAACAGTTCATGTGATTCAACCTTAATGTTATGAAGTGATGAGAATACTTTTTGTGCACCAAAAAAAACTAAATAACGACTTTATTCAACAATATCTAGTGATGGACGATTTCAAAACACTGCTTCATGAAGCTTCGAAGCTTTACGAATCTTTTGTTTCGAATCAGTTGTTCTGAGCGTGAAAGTCACATGATTTCAGTAAACAAGGCTTTGTTACGTCATAAGTGTTTCAAAATTTCAATGGTTCACGTGACTTTCGCAGTTTGATGCACATTCCGAACCACTGATTCGAAACAAATGATTCGTAAAGCTTTGAAGCTTCATGAAACATTTTCATAGTTTTGGTTTAATTGTAGGTTTAATTAACTATAATTACCCTGGTTTGTTAGTACCTAAGAAAACAATAAAATGTGTTTCTTGTCTTTTAGTTTATCAATATATTTGACAATTTACAATATTATCCATCAGTTTTCCTCTGCCTGGTTTGGATTGGATATGTCATGTGTCATCCATCAACTCAGAACACTAATATGTGTTCGGGGGCTTTGATGGTAGTTGTGAAACCAGGGACCTGCATGCAAAGCCTGATGGGGAGGAGGGAGGGGGAAACTTTCAGAGACGCTCCAAGTGTTTGTTTTTGAGAACTTCCAAACTAGGACATCTCTGTGCTTCTAGTTCAGCTCTCTGGAGATCTCCAGAGAATGTTAAACATGTCAATTTCACTCAATATTGGAAGTCGATAGTTTTCCTGAACAGTTCTGCAATCTCATTTTCTTTTGCCTCTGATTTAGGGTTGATTATTTTAAGTAAATAAAATTTGTTCACAGAAATCTTTGTTTTGGTAAATGTACATTTTAAATTACAAATACCTGTATAGACTGGTGGTGGTGCATCAAGGCAATAGTTGCAAAGTCTCTTTGAATGAAAGAAAAAATAAAAGTTTGTTAATTAAATTGTGTTATAATTTTTTGGCAATTTCGCTAAAAGGTCTATGAATACAGTGCTGCCATCTGTTACTAAAACCTAAAAATTTCATCTCTTTGATCTAGCTGCTAATTAATTTGCTATCTGGAAATGCACACAGGTGCCTTGAATGTGGCCCAAAGGAGTCAGCTAGATTCATTTGGGATGTAGACTCCCTTGATATCAAAACTAGCCAATTAGCACTTAGTAATGAGCATTTTTCAATAGATGATGCATTTTGAACAAAACCCTTCACTACATGCCCTTAAGCCAGGCGTACATGGTACAATTTTTTATGTCGTACAAGACATAAAAATTTTTTCTCTCAGGAGAAATCGTGTGAAAATGTTTGATGTTCGTATGGTTGCGGCTTGCATTGTGTGAGAGAAATTATGAGCTGAGCCGAGTAAGTTACGAGCACCTCCCAACCTCCCGATAATTTTTAAACATGTTTGAAAGATTTTTAAACATGTTTGAAAGATTAGGGAAGTCGGCCCGATTTTGACCAGTGCATACTGTCCCCTATTGCCAAGTCATACACAACCATGTCACATAGATCTATGAATATAATTATAGCCCATGTGACCACACGATTATCAGGTTAACTAACTCGTAACATATGCAATGGCTCACAACCTCCCTATTGTCCGAACTCGCACAGTGTACGCCCGCCTTAAGTGTGACAGCCAACCATTGTAGAAGTGAACTTGGAATGATTTGAAGTACTGTATGTAGTACTATACTCTCTGAGTCCTCTTGTTTTAGTTTTCAAATCTGGTAACACTTTACACTGAGTTCTCATTTGTTAACATTAGTTAAAGGTGCAGTAAGTGATTTCTAAGAAACACTGTTGATATTTGAAATCAAACAAAACAAACACACCACTCACTTCATTGCTCCGCCCCCAAAATAACGAACACACAATACAAGAATGTATGTCTCTTTATTAAAGCTTTGCAAAAATAAAGAGAAGATAAATGACAAGGAAGGAAGAATAAAAAAATTAACATACAGTACATACAGTACACTCAAAACCAAAGTTACTCACGTATGGAGCAGAAACAACACAAACTCACGTCCATTTTCAGGCCTTCCCGCTTAGGTCTTTCCAGCGCTGGAAAGCTTTTCTAAAATTAAGGTGTGTCCTAAAGCTCTTGCCTATTCATAACCCTTCTTTTTCCAGTGATATTCCACTTTTCTCTTTTGTAATGTCTCTCAGCCATCTCTCTTTCTATAGTCTTTCTTCAAATCTCCCTCTTGCTCACTCTCTCTGCCCCATCATGAGTGGACACGCCCCCTACTGCTGATTGGCTACAAGTGTGTTGGGGGCACTCAGTCTGATCCACATTCAACAGTGTTTCTCAGAAATTGCTTACTGCACCTTTAAGGAATTAGATAACATGAACTAACAGAGCAATATATATATTTAAAACATTTATTTTTATAGCATATATCATATATCATTAGTTAGTGAAAATACAATTGTTTATTGTCCGTTCATGTTAATTCATGTTGCATTAACAAATGTTAGATACAAATTTAAAATTTTTTTTTTTTTTTATTTATTTAAAAAGATATAAAAATATATAGTAACACTTCAGTATAGGGAAAACATAAACTATTAACTCTGACTTTTCCCTGAATAAACTCCAAATTTACTGCTTATTATTAGTTAGTAAGGTAATTGTTAAGTTTAGGTATTGGGTAAGATTAAGAATGTAGAATATAGTCTTGCAGAATAAGGCATTAATATGTGCTTTATAAGTACTAATAAATAGCCAATATTCTAGTAATATGCATGCTAATAAGCAACTAGTTAAAATACCCTAAAATAAAGTGTTACCAAATATATTTAAAAATATATTAAAAATAAAACATAATGTAAAGTGTTACCTACAATTTTGTTTTATTTTTCTCCTTGTAATATTGCAGTAAGGTTCAGGTTCATTAGTTAACGTATAAACTAACAATGAACAATACGCCTGTTAATGATGTTAATTTCTACACATACTGATACTTAACATTTCCAGTTTTGTAAATTAGCATTAGGTAATGAAAGGTGATGAATAATGGACAATAGTATATTTATGAATTAACCTGGAGTAATAATAGTTTCAAAATTGTTGTTCATCGTTAGATCATGGTTCCTGATTTATTAACTAATGTTAACGAATTGAACCTTAATATAAATTGTTATAGATTTTAGATTTACTAGTCCACTTTTTTTTTTTTTTTTTTTTTTTTACATTTACATTTTGACAAAAAATGCTTTATCTGCTCCCATAAAACGCTTATATTGCAACATATTGCAATGTTTTGACCAAACAAGGTCATCATTGCCTGACGAAGACCTTGTGTGCTTAAAACATTGCAATTTAGTAAAGTTTATTGGAGCAGCAGATAAAGCAGTGTGATGGTTTTTTCATTTCTTTGATTTTGACTTTTTTTTTTGACCAAGCACCTGCTCATGTTTGGATGTGCGTACACTATTTTGAATTGATATTTTTATGAAAAACTCCACCATGATGCTAGGATGTGATGAGTGGTTTGCTGATGCTGGTGTTTGAATGGATGCTAGGTGGTCAATTACTTGCCCAAGTTAAAAGAGCGAAAGGAATCTGATCATTTTTAAAGGTAATTACACACCTTTCCTCAACAAGTCGCACATTTTATGGTCTTTCATGTTCCTCGCACAAACTGTATAATTCATTTTTCACTCATTTTAATCTGGCAAAATTCCATTCACAATTTTGCCACCTGATCCAGGAGTCACCAAGATCAGCTGTTTTTCAGCTTATTCTCCGCTTGCCTTCCTGGTCTGTGTTTGGGTACTTGCGCACAAAACTCACACAGAGCCACATAGCCTGCAGACTCAGTAAAGTAATTAGACAAGTGCTTTGTTTACAGACCATCTAATTGTAATCACAGTGTTTACAGTGTCATGCTAATTACAATAGCTTTAATTTGTTTATGCCACATCCTTGTCCTTTCAGCGTAAGAGCTCAATTGCAGTACATACAAGAAGACTTTTGCCTGTCATGTTTGGTTCGGCTTTAGTTTAATTTGTTGTTGTAGTGCATTGTGATTGTGATTGTAAAGTATGTTGTGGTTTACAGTGATATACTTCTGAATGTGATCCATTTGAACGTGGAACCATTGCAAACAGATAAAAATGCATAAGAGAAATGAATTGAGAGGTTGATTGTGCAACTTTTGGTTGAGGTACACATCGATATTAAGGGCTCTCAGCATAAGCCTGAGATCCTCTTAAGAATCCAAGAATTTCACTAATGACCTCTTTCATCCCCAACACACACACACACACACACATGAGAGAGAGAGAGAGAGAGAGAGAGAGAGAGGGAACATCCATCAAGTTTAATTGCACTAACTTTAACTTGTCACATGTGCATTTTTAAGTGTTATAAGAAGAGAAAACACAAGATAAATGAACAAAATGAATTGGGAAGTTTTGTGTGGGTGGTGTGACAACATCTTATCTTCCTCAATCTTATATCATGGTATGAGTAATTTCATATCATAGTATGTCAGTGGTATATATCTCAATATAGCTGTTCTTTTTTCCTGTACAGGCAGTGAAAAATGGTTTCTGTGTTCAATAACTGGTAATTCCTGTTTTTTTTTTTTGATAATCCAGTGAATATACTTCAGTTAATTAATAAAATAATCCAGTTTCACTGGATTATTTAATTAAATAAATAATGCAATGAAAATACTTTACAAATGAAAGGTAATTTGAGGATTTTCTCTTTTTAACTTGGCACGATTAATCTGGCATTTGTGTTAAAACAGACATAAAACTGTTATAACATTTATAAAATAGTTAAAACTTTAAATTCTGGCTAGGCGAGCCATAAAGCTGATAAATACACACTTGTTACTGTACATCAGTTCATCCTTGGTTAAACCATTGTTTGCTCAGACAAGCTTTATTTTAGGTAAGATATACTCAAACTGATAAACAAATTAATTGATATTGTTCTTACGGCCTCATATAATAGTGATAACATTATAATAACTGATATTTATATTCATGACATGAAACTATACATAAATGAATAAACTTATTAACATTAATTTACCATGGACAAATGTAAGAGGTCTTTACTGACATTATTTTTTTTCTTGGGAATTAGGACTGACACATTAATCCACAACATGAATTTTTCCCCCCTCTCGGTACCCAGCAACGGCATGTTTTTGCATAATTTCTTTAAAACGCATATATTCAAAACAGTTGGTTATGGTGGAATCTTTCAGCCCCTAAATAACAAGTTCTTCCTATTCTTGACTTGTTTTGTTACAATTCCTGCTCTGTATTTTTATCCCTTATATGTAGTGATCAGGGATGTGATTTATCTTTTTATACTGATTTTTTTTTAATTAATTAATTTATTTTGTCTACATTCTGTGTTTGTATTTTATTTCTATATACTTGAAGCCTACCAGGGTTGGGATGGTTTGAGGTGGGTTCTAGATTTGTATAATTGTATTCTTGGCTTTCTTGGCCTTTAAAACAAAGAAAAAGAAAACTCAGTAAACAGTTGTTAACAAAAAAAAAAAGTGAAATGGCCTTAAACAATTACTTAATAAACTGCAAAATGTTACATTTTCTAATACATTTATTTAATGCATGGATTGCTTCTGACAGCGCTGCACAAGCTGATTCGATTCATAAGCTTGTGATTCAATTCTGATCTTGAGTCAGAGTCAGTATAAATTTATTTGGCTAAATATCAGGTACAATATGGCCTACATGCTAATTTTCCTCAAAATAAACAAATCTCTCTAAACTAATGCTGTAAACATACAGGGAAACCTATCAGCTGGTATTATTAAAGGATAAAGTCCCCCCTGTAGTTAATAATTTTATCCCTTAAAACTCATCTTTGATCACCAAAATGACATATTTAAACTTTTTTTTTCCTGTGAAAAAAATTCTTAATGCCTTAAAATAGCTTAAATGTAACTCCGCGCCCTTGCTTTATTTAGTATAAGCGGATCTATGAATATGCTAATTAGCCCCGCCTCCACTCACTTGCACAAGCTCAGAAATCCACTCGGTCAACTTACTAAGGTAAACGCTGCACAATGGAATCGCTTTTTACCACGTCAGACACATAACGGTAATTAATATGATTGACTATGTTATCACTTGATGTTATTGTGTTATTCCCTTGCTTCAGAGCGGTCATAGTTAATGGTATGCAAAAGCCCGCCGTTACATTGACAAGATTATTTACAAGGTAGTTTGTGACATA